>NC_048900.1:2683163-2685272 GCF_011077185.1 Oxyura jamaicensis | reverse complement strand
TTCGAGCCCTCGTGGTGCGGAATCGGCCCCATTGAAGTCGGATTTCTTTCGGAAAGGGGCCCTGGGGTGCGGAGCCCAGCAGCTCCTGCCTGCGCTCGGTCCCTGCCGCGGCTGGGACTTGACCTGCAGAGGGCAATAGTTGGACGCAGATGCTAACAAAGGCAGCGAGGCTCCTTGGCTCGGCACGGTGGCCGGGACCCAAGAATGCTGTGTAGGTAGGCAGCGGTGCTTAATTAATGTATATTGAAACAAAAGATCGGCTAAATTGTTTGATTTGTCTTTAGGCTACGTTTTCAAGGCTAATCTAATTCATAACCGTTAGATTTATTCTAAAGAGATTAACACAAACTTGCAGGAGGGGCACGCAGTTAACTCCAGAATTACCCTGAACACCGCTTGTTTACGGGAACGTGGGCGTGCGGCCGGGCGGATCTGTACCGGGGCTGTTGGTAACCCCCGGCCCAGCCGGGAAGGAGCGGGAGCTGCCCGCCTGGGGGCGGCGATCGCGGCAGCCTCGGTCCGAGGAGGCCGCCGGCGCCTGGGGCGGCGGTGAGGGGCAAGGGGCCATTGTCTGCCTCGGCCGCCTCCGGCTGCGGGGGTTCGGGGGGGGCTGCGGGACCTCCTGGCAGCGCCTTCCCCCAGCCCCGGGAGTGGCGGAGCGCACCCCTACGGGGGGACTGTCTCCCCGTCTGCCTGGGGTAGACGCGGCAGCCGTAGACGTCTGCGGCTCGCGTGCATATATAGTGCTTTAATAATTACATATACGTCCCTATAAACTCATTATTCAGGAAAGACTAGAAAACGCGAGCAAATTGGAGTGTTGGCAGCAGGGGTGATTGCAGGTCTGGATGCACACTCCGTCTCTTCCCAACTCGCCGCCCCCTTCCCCCCTCCCCCCCCCCCCGATCATATTTATCTGAGATTATGTCAAATTTCACTGATCGGAAATGTCTTGCCCAAAAGCAATTCCCGCTGGAAAAAGTCAAAAGGGTTCCTGGCATTAAAACGACCTTGCGTCATTCCTGATGAAATTAGCAGCGCTGCATGTTTAGCGACTTGCTATGGATGCACTTTGGTCACAGTAAGAAGTCAGAGATTTGGGGTCTAATCCCCCATCTGAGCAGGAGCCGTCTGCTTTCACTAGCTGCGAATCCCGAGACCTGCACTCGAAAGCGTCTTAGACCCGCAGTCCATTTTTTACTTGTCTTTAAGTGCAAGCGATGGGAATTGCTAACCTCGGCTAAGAAAATTTCATTTCCCCCATCCTGCTAAACGGTTCTGGTCGACATATGTTTGTTATCAGAGAGAAGTGCTATGAACACAGAGCCATTTTCTTAGCAGCTCTTTGACTCTGTGTTACCATAGTCCCACACGGCATTGGTCCTTTCCCGTTGGGAAGTCATGAATAAGAGACTATGAAGCTTGCACGTCAGATCTTCCTCAATTAATCCACCATTAGCATGTTTGGGATCCTCTACTGGATGGTTAACAGCAGCTTTGGTAACTGTATGCTGTCCATACCCAATTATGCTCTGCTAAAAATGAACTCTGCAGAACAACCTTCCTGAGCTGTCAGTGTCTCCCGTTTTCCTATTTTAACGCTTGTGTGTAGTGGCAGGCGACAGATGGTGTAGATCAGATCGATTTGATTGCATTAGGCGATTTTTTTTTCCTCCTCTCCCCCCCGACTCCTTTTCTGGAAGCCCACATTCAGCTGAGAGGCGATCGCCGGGGACATGGGAAGCAAGAGCAGCCGCCGATGTGTGAAAGCAACGAGACGCGGCCAGCCAGAGGCGCCGGGGTCCCTTCCCGGGGTTTGTTAACATGGTAATCCGGCACCAGGAGAGAAAGCTGCTTTCTGCTGCCCAGAGCCCGTTCCCCATCACACATCAGATGACTCCCTGGTTTTACACACAGTTGGAGTTCTGCTTGAAACCTGGATTTAAAGGGTAAGCACTTCAATAGAGGTGGATTTCTGGTGGTTACTTGGGTAGGTGGCGAAGAGAGCGAGCTTCCAGCGATTTTAGAAAGAGGCTGCCTTTTAGCGGGAATTAATATTTTCTTCTTCCTCCTTTCTTTCCTTTTTTTTTTTTTTTTTTTTTTTTTTTT
>NC_048900.1:2679993-2683063 GCF_011077185.1 Oxyura jamaicensis | reverse complement strand
CCTTCGCCCCCCTCCCACCCGCGAGCCCCCTAATTCCGAACAGTTTCTCGCACGGAGAGACACCGCGCCTCTCTATTGACGGATGGGCTCTAGGATCGATATCCCCCCCTCTGAAATTTGCTTTTCGTGGCAAACCCGAGCTCTGCTCGGAGCTCCGCTCCTGATAGCTTAATTGTTTCATCCCCTCCACCCGTTCCCCTCCCTTCCGTCCCCCCCTCCCCGGGCACGGCACAGCCGCTGCAGGCGCCCCCGGGGGCCCTTCCCCGGCCTCCCCGGGGCCGGGTCTCCGGCTCGGGGGGCTCTTTCGGCGGGGGAGCGGGGCGGCAGCGCCGAATAAAACATGGCTTTCGGGAGCCGGCGAACAAAGGTATTTAACGCCGAGGCTGCGCCGCCACCGGCGCTGCCCGCATGCGGCGGCGGAGGTGCGAGGTGGGCGCTGCGCGGGGGGCCGGGGGCAAGCGGGGCGGCGGCGGCGGGGCTGCGGCGGGGCTGGGCGCCGGTGCGGAGCTGTCCGGTGCCCGGTGCTGAAGGCCCGCGGCAGCCGAGCCGGGCCGGGGCCGGGCAGGGGCGCGGGGAAGTTTCGGAAGGCGCCGAATTGGCGGAGGAGCCGGGGGGGGGGGGGGGGGGGGGGGAGTTTTTAGGGAGGGGAAGGGCAGCGTCGGAGGGACGGGGCTAGGGTAAGGATGGAGCTGCGCGGGTTTTCTTTGCTGCGGGAATCGCACTCTTTATTTTTTGTTATTATTTATTTATTTTGCTTTAAAAAACGCGGAGTTTGGATTTCTGCCTGATTCTCGATGCATTTGTGGAGCGCCTCCAAATTTCGGAGAATACCAGTCTAGGTGTACCACGTAGCGTGTTTTCGCCACGACTCGGTGCGTTTTACTTTTCCAAACGGCTTTTGTTCAAGTTGAAGGCAACCCACGGCATCAGTTATTTCAGTTCTAACGGCGGCTAATGGGGTTACAGCCTTCAATTTCACAGCGGGGAAAAATTACAGTGTTTGTTATTTACTTTCTATCTGCCATTTAAAATGTAACTTCAAAGCTTCCTGCGTTAGAGGAATATAGGAAATTACACCTAAAATGAGATTAAAATAGAGGAGAGTTGGATTATTATTATTTTTTTAATTTTATTTAAAGTAATGTGGCTGTCAAAGTGGTGTGGTTTGTTTTTCTTTTCATTTTTTTTTTCTCCCTTTGTTTTTCTCCTGTCTTTCAAAGAGGCAAGAGCCTGTGGTACAAAACAAATGCTATCTTCTCGTAGCTTTTCGGAGGAAGCATAGTGGCAATATGTCAAGGGAGCCGAGAGCTCGTGTTGAGGAAGGGATCTGGAGTAAAAGCCAGCATCTTGCATTAATTTCATTTGGAATCTAATCAACAAGCTGGTCAGTCGCAGAGCGCTCTGGATGGTGAGAGCTGTGCGTGCTGCGCAGTCCCTGCTGGCTGGGGGAGCGCGGGGCGCCCCTGCGGTGTGCGGGAGCTGTGACCGCGCGGTGCTGGCTCCTGGCCCCCTCCCCGCCACTCGCACGGAAGCTGTCCTTAGCGCTAGGAGCTGGGGGGGAATGAGACGGAGAAGTTCCTGATCGCCAGGCGAAGCGTGCCGTGCCATGACGTTGCAGAGACCCTTTCTGTTTAGTTGGCGAACAATAAACGTTTATTATCGCCGCGGCAGATCATCAGACAAAGCTTCCCCCTTCCGCCTCCCCCAAGTACGAGCGCTGCTGATAAGGGAGCAGCTCCGGGTGACGGGCAGAGCCGCAGGCGCGGTTTGGCGAGAACTTCTTTTATTCCCCCTCCTGGTCCTCCGCGCCTCGCAGCCCGGCGCCGCGGTGCGCTGCGGCTGCCTCGGGGCTGGGCGCTCCCCGGCCCGCGGGGCCTGGCGGGGGAGCGCCTCCGCTCAGCGCCGAGCCCTCGCTGCCTCTCGCTCTGCTTTCCTTTCTCTCCGTCGCTTTCCTTCCCGCCCGCCCTCCTCTCTCTCGGTAGCGCAGCGAGTCACTGTGAGTCAGGGCTCGTAAAACGCGTTCGCAAAGCCCAGACGAAAAGTCTCTCAGGCGTGGCTGCTGCCGTATCGGAGCTCTTCCGAGCCCACCTATGCAAACAGATTTGTAATATTTGTGTGCTTAACCGTGCGTCTCTTTTACAGGAATCTGTTGCTGCTTGTGACATCCCTTGCGAGCTCCCAGGGAGAACTGATGGAGCATACAGCTAGGGAATAGGATGCCGGAGAAGCGCGGAGGAAGAGACCGGGCAACCTCCAGGTAAACTCAACCTTACTTTGATTTATTCCCTCTCGCCTTGCCTGCAGGACCCTGCCCGCCCCAGCACGGCAGCGGGAGCGCAGAGGAACTGTCCGCGTGTGTTAAACGCCCGCTCCTCTCCTTTGCCTCCGCAGGACGGGAAGGCACCGCGCCCGCTGGATATGGGACGGGATCGCTCGGCTACCCTTGTGGATTCTCCTTCTGCTAGAGGGGAATTATAGTTATGGATTTATTGCCACGGTGCAGCACTCCCAGCAGCAGCAGCAGCTTTCTGACTCTCTTCGGTGACGGGTATTCTTGGGTGGATAATACGGATTACGTTGTTATTGCTTAAGAATACGCGTAGTCGAGGAGAGTACCGGCGGCGGGCAGGCAGGCAGGCAGCGCGACCGCCCCCAGCCCACCAGCTGGCTCCCAACCTCCTCTAGTTGCCAAGGTAGCACCTTTTCCATCTTTTCCTACGCTTTGCAATGTGTCGCTCTGTCTGGGTCTCTGCCGGGCGGGGGGAGCTCGGACGCCCCGTCCCTTGCGGGGGGGTGCCCGCCCGTGGGTGCGCGTGTGTATGGGGGTCTGGGGGTGGGGGTGGGGGAAGCCCGGGGCTGGGGGGGGGGGGGGGGCGGGGGTGGTGCAGCGCGGGGGCGGGGGGGGGGGGCCCGTGGGACCGGGGCCGGTTCTGTCCCTCCCGGGGGCCCCCAGCCCACGCCGCGCCCGCCGCCCCTCGCCCCTCTCCGGCGGGGAGAGAGGGGCGGGGATGGGGGCACCGCCGGCCCCGCCTGCCGAGCGTCCCCCCCCTTCCCCCGGGTCCCCCCCCCC
>NC_048900.1:2600488-2679893 GCF_011077185.1 Oxyura jamaicensis | reverse complement strand
GGGGCTGGGGCGGCCGCGGCTCCGCCCGCAGCCGGCTGCGGGGCCCGGGATGCCGCCCCCTCCCCAGCCGGGCTCCGCGGGAGCGGCCGCGGCCCCGCGCCTGCAGCAGCCGGGCCGTGCGGGGCGGGAGCTGGCGAGCACCGAGCCGGCGGCCCCCTCCTCCGCCCCCTGCCCTGGCTGCGGGGACGCCGAGGGGCTGCCGGTTGTGGCCGGTTGCTTCGAGGGGGTGGCAGCCCCCTAATCCATTCCCCTCGGTAACGGCGTCGTGAGGGCGGAATTAAGGGCTGCCCACCCTCTAAGAGCCCGGCAGCCCCCGAGGCCCCAGGCTGAGACACATGGCCGAAGCCAGGGCCGAGGGGTTGGTTCCCAGCCGGGGCTCAGGTGGTGGCTGCTCTGCTCCCCTCAGAGGGCTGAGGGCTCCCCCAGAGGTACCTGCAGGTGGGAGATGAAGCAGAAGTGTTGATTCCCGTTACTGTCCCAGCCATGCCCCGTTGCTTTAACACAGAACAGGTGCATCCGTCCCTCTCGCCAATCTCAGCAGCAGGGCACGGGCTTTGGTTAAAAGCCTAGCCTGTTTTTTGGATGCTGCTCTTAGGAAAATCAAGGCATAGCGTTTTCCCCTGCTCCCCTACCCCCAGGACTACTAAAGACAAGGAGCAGGGAGTGATCGCCTTTCCGTTCCCGGCTCGAGACCTCTCTGCACACCCCAATGATCCCAGGTCTTGTTGCCACATAATGGCAAGTGTGAGACCGTGTTTCAGCCTTACATGAATTAGATCAGAAGCCATTTTAAAGCAAGACCAAGGGCACTGTGATGAGTTAGCCTTTTTGAACGGATCCTTCCCTAGGCTCAGCTTGGATGAGCATGAGAATGATTTTTAATACGGGCAAGCCAGATGTGGGGTGATCATTCCGTTGTGAGTGTGAGGCGGGATCATGGAGAATGTGTTTCTCTCTCTCTCTTGCTTAGCAATTGAAAGGCCATCTATGTTCTGCTTAATTATTTCAAACAACTGCCAAAGGAATCTTACTCTGTTGCCTTCAATAGCGCGTGGAGCTCTCATTGTTACGCAGACATGTGGATCTGTTATTCTTTAGACACGTCTTTGATGCTAGCACTCTGATCCTCGTGTTTCTCTAATACCATTTGAAAGCAGATTTTTTTTCTTGTAGTTTAGTATGTTCAACAGCCTCAGAAATAATGTTAAATTATGCTTTAAAAAGGCACGATCAGCTGCTAAATCATAGTCTGTTCAGCACCGTAACACATCCGCATTCACAAGTGCTGCAAGAACAGCGATGGAAACACTATTTTAAACATCCAGGTTTGTATTACAAACCTTCCTCTGATCTGAGCTTTTAGTTGACATTTTCCCTTGAGTCATGACTTAGAGTATTATCAGGAGTTCCCATTTCATCACATAAAGGATGTGGTTTTGTTTGCTCTTCGCTTGGTTGAGTATCTCGTGCAGTACAGACTGGACTGTTACCCATAAATACAAGCTTAGTGAAATGTTCCCTTATACCTGGTTTCTTATAGTTGCTCTCTGTTTAGCATGATTAGCTGTTTTTGCTAAATAATGCCTTAATGACAGGGTTGATGCATTTTTAAGGCATGCACTCTTTGTCAAAATTAACGTTTTGATGCTTGTAGATTTCTTTTCTCTAAAATCTTTTGGGGTTTGTCATGTTATGGGTTTAAAAGAGTGAAGCTGTAAGGTCTGATTGGAGAAATGCTGGCTATGCTCACCAAAATGATAATAAAACATTGTTTAAATGCTCAGTAGCATAGGAGCTCTTCGAATTACGTTTCCCAGTGGCACGATCTCAGAACTGCCCTCCTCAGGTTCATTAGCAGTTCTGGGGTCTGTCACGTACGGCAATTGAAGGGCAGAAGCGTTGGTTTCTGAGCAACTTGCCTCTCAAAAGAGGCTGTTTATGCCGTGGGCCTGATCCCCTGACTATGTGGAGCTTCTGTGGGACTGCTCTGAGAAGCAAGGTTGCTTATGTTAAATCCAAAATATTTGGGGCCAGATACCACCATTCAATGCCATTGCAAAGCCCCAGTCGATTTCGCTGCGGGAAAGATTAGACCCTTAGCGAAAGGGATGTTTACAACCCTACACTTCTTATTTTTTTTGATTTTTAGAAATCCAGAATCCTGTGTGCTAAAAAATGAGCCTAAAAGCCCCCTGCCTTTAATAGTCTAACAATATTTTGTTAACAGCAAAAAATATACTAGAAATCTATAGAGCAACATAATAAAAAATTACTTTATAAATAAGGGTATTTAATTGTACCAGTGTGAGTATTTTCTGAGATGACATTTTAGAATGAGGTTTGTGGCAGCACCAACTGTGTGCTAACAGCTATTTTGGTGAGTGCGTATTTAATTAATTTAGAATACTAAATATCTGTTCTAAAATTGTTTTTGTAATCTGCATCCTGGTAGAAAATTAAATAAAGAATCAGCCCAAAAATAATTACTTGAACTTAGCCTATTTTTAAGGGCCATAATCCTCGGAAGATTTATATCCCTGGGTCACTTTACACGCTGGAGCAGCCCCGGCAGCTGCTCGCTAGGTAAGTCTCGGCCATGCCAGGCCCCACAGCAGTGTGACTGGCACGGGGTGGCAGCGGCCCTGTGCCCTGCTGGCACTGCTCTGTGTGGGGGACCAAGCACCCTGGGACCTTCCCACAGTGGGCACTGCCCCGTGGCCGTCCTGCAGTGCACCCACAGCAGAGAGGGGAGAGGAGCTGTGGGCACGAGTCCCTGGGCAGGCAAGGGAGCGGCCCTGCTGGGGTCCGCGTGTAGAAGGAAGGGCTGCTCCTCTTAGCAAGGCCCCATGGTATGAGATGAGGGCTTCCATTTGATTTCAGGTGCTTTTTCCACAAATGATGCAGCCCCTGTGCATATGTCCAAGTGGAATATCCGTATCACTGTAGGGATCTCTGAACGGAGGCTGCAGCGTGCTGTCCAGAGCCCCACTCATACAGCCCCGGAGAGGCAAAACCCCCACCCACCTCAGCAGGGGCTGCCAAGGCTCAGCACGTCTTTACGACCCGTGCTGTGATTCCTCTCGCTGCCTGCAAATTCCCCCAAAATAAATGTACAGAGTGTTGCATGCAGACAATACATGCAGTTCTGCAGGCGCCTGTCACTAGGATGAGTTCTGCTGTCCGTTTACAAGACCCCACCTGATTTTGCAGGGAGTGTAGGATTTCTTCCCATTGTGGGTCATTGCCTTTTGTGTCAGTTGAGGTGGCTCACAGAGTTTTCTTGAAGAAACTGAGAACAAGTAATGCCTATATGTACACACAGATACACGCATAATTTGCAGCTGTAAGAATAAGCTCTCTAGCCTTTTCCTGTTTCTTTACATCACACTAGAAGTAATGTATACAACTGGAGTTTTATGCATTTTTTTTTAATAAATAGTCTACACACAAAAAAGGCTTTTTCTTCTCTTCCTTTAAAAAGATTATTATATTTCTGAAAAACAACCCCTAGTTATTGCCTCTTAGCTGTTCAGGCACCTCACCATTTAGTGCTGGAAAGGTAAACCATAACACCCATTACTAACACTCATAAATTCTTACAGATGCTGAATCTGTCTCCCAACCTTTAACTCTGGAAACATTTCCTGGGCACCCCATGATGCTTGCACTCTTTTTATTCTTACCATTTCATAACCAAATTGCACAAAAATCAAAGGACTTGATTATCATATACCTGCAATGCATAGAGCTATTTATAAATGTTGGCTCAATAATAACAATGACTCAAAAGGAATTTAAATGACAGGCCAAAAATAAGACATCTAAAAGCAAAAACCGAAGCCAGAACTCCTAGAGGTGATGGGAAGAGTCGGACATGGAAGGACAGAGCAGCTCCTAAGGCAGGCGAGGGGAAGGGGCCTGGAGGCGCTGGCTGAGGGTGGCCGTGCCGCAGCTCTGCAGAGCCGCAAGGCAGCCCCGAGGTGTGGTGCTGGCAGGGCGGGCCCCCCGGTTGGAAACCACGGCTGCAGCAAGTTCGGAGGTGTCATTTCTGGAAAATCTGAACCTAGTGAAAATGAGTCCACGGAAAATTAGGTGAAGTGTTTCAGAAACTGGAGGGATTGACTGGTGGGAAATATAAGAGCCCTGCATATATAGCTGGAAGGAGTAATACATCTGTGAGTGTATATATATTATATATATATGTCAACATACGTATATACATGCATACATAGCCAAAGTTACATAACCGTGCCCATGTCATAAAAGAAATGAGTATCCTGTTATTGAAATCTTTCTCGTGTGGAAGTCAGCAGGAGTTTTGCCATTGATTTCCAGGCTGCCGCCTGTCTGCAGGAAGGTAACCTGGCGCGTGCAAATGAGCCTAGGAGCGGCGCGGGGAAGAAGTGTAGCATGGCTGTCAGGGAACAGTCCCTCTCAGGGAACCCAATACGTATAGCCAGTGAGGAATATAACATGTAGTAATGTATACATTATGTGTATAGTAATGTATAAATAGATAAAATAAATAGTAAAACAAGCAATGGCACAATCTTCAGCCAGGAACTCCCTTGACTAGGAGATTTAAAATGAGCTTGGCCAAGACACTGCAGGCACCCGCGACAGCTGGAGAGCCACCTCTGGAGGCCTTCTGGCCTCTGTGCTGCACTCCTGTGGGGTTGCAGTGGGTCAGATAATTCTCCTGTACTTGACACCATTAGGAAGAAAGAGGTAGGCCCATGAAGGGCTAAACTTCCCAAGTTAGCCTCTCAGAGTATTTCAGAGGCACTGGTCTTCATCTTTTATTTGCTTCAGCACCAGCCGTCGCCACGATAGTGCTCTGTATCCGTTCATCTGGATTTTATGTAAGGTACACCCCTTTCACATTATGAGATTAGGCATAACATGTTGGAATAATACAGCTTTTTAAAAAAATATATAAAAACCTGCTGATTCATAACTTTGCTCAGAATGTTAGCAGTTCTCTTGCAGGACAATATCACAAAGTTTATTAATGTTCCCAGGGTCAGCCTAGCTTTTAAATCACTCCGAATCAATGACAAAGAGATCACTGTGGGATTGGTCTTCTCTAATTGGAGAATGAAGGACATTCTGAACTAGAGCTGTACAGCATCTAATTGTGCAGCCTGTTACCAAAAAAAGAAGCATCTTACTGCATCTCACAGAGGGATTTACATAGATAAAGTAGATTTCATATGACTTCTTTTAGATTATCTGAGAGTAATAGCTTTGCAAGTATTCACATTTTCCTAACAAGAAGTTGATGGAGAATTCAAATAAAAATGCATCACTCTGGTTATTGCATTTTATAGGATTTATTTATTTATTTATTTAAATAGGTGGGGACTAATAAGGAGCAGGGAGGCTTGATGCATATGCATTAATGCTTCACTCTATCTGAAAAATCAACTTTTAACAATTATTTTTAAGAGAAAATTTACCTGGTTATTCCAGGAAAACATAGACCACTGTTACCTCTCTGCCAAAATGCCAAAAACATTCTTCTAAAATACAAAATTATGCAATTTAATGCCTGCTGTTTTATCGAAGCAGCAATTATTACAGTCCTGACGCTTCTGCTGCTAAAATGACCACTAAAGGGGGGAAATTGTTCCTTGTTCCCCTGCTTCTTTTTCTCTTCTACCTGGCTGTCCCCTTCCTTTTCGTGATACAAGCAAAGGGTTGGAGAGAAAATAAGGTGTTTGTTTGTTTCTGTTTTGATTTTTTTGTTCTCATTGTGTTTTACTTCAGAAAAATAAGGATCATGTAATTCCCTATTTTATTTTTATTTTTTTTTTTCAAAATGTCTTGAGCTGTAGAGAAGAGCAGTGGACACTTTCTCAAACCTTGGTTTAAGAGGTGACAATTTTTCTGCTTTTAAGAAAGAGGCCTGTTTTCCTGCGTGTTTCCCATGGGTCTGAGTTATGCAGAGGACAATAAAATTATTACTTTTGAGGTTTCAGTAAAATCACTTTCATTTTTACTGTGCATGTCGCATAGTCCTTTGTTGTGCCATGACACTATGTCGTGTGTGCAGTGATATAAATGCATTCGTCTTCAACCATTCACGAAGTCCCTCCGTGAAACAGGACCTGCGAGTCCTGCCCTAAGAAGCAACAGACAAAGCTACTTTCCCTTTGGTCTCGGTGTTTTGTTGTCTTTTACGTGTATTTAAATACGTTCTTACCAGCACAGATCATAGGAGCGATTAGGACTGAAAACAGTGATGTTTAATTTTCATTTGTGGAAGCTGCAGCAAATCAGTACTGCTTGCTCGGCTCTGGCTCCCCGCTACAAAGGGAGGAAAACTCCAGCAACGGAAAGGAGCCCGAAAGAAGCGATGCAAAATCTGAGCAATGCAAAACAAATAAAGCTCCGCACAAAATACCTAGCTGGAGTTTTCATCTTTGACTTTTATCAAATGCCACAATATTTGGAGTATTCCACATTCATTGGATGCAAAACTTAAGTAAGTGCCCTGTAGAGTGGCTGGGAATAATAGCTCTGCTTTCTCTGATAAAATTTCTCTTCTGAGATTAGCTCCGGAGCTAGCAGTAAGGTCAGTATTTCATTTCATAGAAGTCAGCTCATGCTGACAGGGGTTTGGCCTCCTTAGTGATGGGCCGTTTGCTGCTCAGAAGTGTGAGGAATGGCTTTCCGAAATATCGATAGCTTGCCTTCGCTAGGGTTCATGATCCGATCTAACTTGTAGTATCGGTGCTCTGCAGCTACAGGCCGGGAGGGCCTGGGCCTGGCGCCACCCTGAGCTCTGCTTTTGCAAGTACGAGGCCAGCTCTGCCATTAGTGTAAACCAGTGGTTTATAAGAAAGTCAAGTGAGATTTGTGTCAGAGTAGCCCAGACTACAGCTTGGTCTTGGGATTTGAAAAGGAATAGAAAAATCAGGCTGCAAACGTTAGTATTCTGCTTTAGCTTGGTTTTGGTGTGGTTGTATGTAAATGTGCTTATACGCGCGTGCACACACGTACTGAGCTGTGTCTCCTTCCCGTGGACATTTCCCACAGCTGTGTGGCTGCAGTGGCGCCTGTCATTTAACGAGGACCTAAGAGTGCAAAATCTTCGTCCTGGTGCGCTTTGATTGACATGTGCCGAGGTTTCAGATAAAGGCTCTGGGATCCCGCTTTTCAGCCATAAAAGGAAAGCAGGCGAGCTTCATCCCCAGCTAAACCGTCTGCACAATGTACATCAATAATGAGACGGCATCTATTTATATATTGCTCGCTGGAAATGACTGAATTCGCGCAGAGCTCGGCGAGGCAGCTGGAGCTCCGCCAGCCTCCACGAGGCTGTTGCTGGCACCCAGGGTGGTGGCTCAAGCACACAGGAGAGGAGGCAGCACCGGGGTCTTGCCACGCCGCGGGGAAGGCCACCAGCCCAGCTGGGCTGTGGGACGGCGGTGTGCTCGCTGCCCTGCGCCGCGCAGGGAGCAGGGGAGGACGGCCTGGGGCACAGCGCTGCCCCCCCGCCATCTTCCGCCACAGCCTCTCCTGCCATTTTGCCTGAGGTTCACCAGGAGAGGGGAGGAAGGCGTTGCTGGCTGGGTGTGCACTGACACCTTTTGGCCATGTCACCGCAGGTTTTCACCAGGTTTGCTCTTCCCTTAGAGAAATGGTGTGGTGATGAAACCCCAGCCCTTGTCAGGGCGTTGGCAAGGCAGGGCTGTGGGGCTGATGGTGCAGTGGTGAGACCGAGCTGCAGCGTTGACACACGGCCTGGCAGCAGGAGCCTGCTTGTCCGTGAGAAGCTTAGCACAGGCAAGGTGCTCAAAAAGCCTCACCAAAGCTCAATCTAGACAGTGATTTCACTGTGTCCTTTTTCACTCCTTCTCTCCTTGGTGGCTCTTGTGTGCTTTGCCCATATGCTCTGAAGCTATTTGGTTTTCAGTTTTATGTATGTTTTATGTAAATTAGAAGAATCAAGCTCCTCTGCTTGCTGAATTATAAATTGAGTGGAGATTGGCAGATTCCCATTAGACGACGTCTGCCCATTACCCAAGGTGCAGGCACCCCGGCTGGGCAGCTGGCTGGGCCAGCACAGCAGAGGAGCGGGGAAGGGGCTGCCCCGTCCCACGCGTCCTGCGCCGCTGCAGCGCGCACTCGCAGCCTCAAATGCCCCTGTCCTCCAGGTGCCCCTCCAGCTCCTTTTGGACTGGTCTCAGAGGCACAGGTTTATTGACTCCCTGGCAGTTTGCTCAGCATGTTCATTATGCCCTGTACAAACGAAGCGCTCTTAAATGCTTGTTTCCACTTCCCTACTGCAGGACCAGACTAAATCCAGGCTGCCTCCTCTGGGAGCACTGATTCATTTTGTTCCCTTTCTTCCCATTGTAAGTCAAAACTGGTGTTGGTTTTAGTGTGCTCCTCATTGGCTCACTGCCTTCTTTGTCTCTGCTTTCCCAGTCCCACACAGATTTTCGTACAGTTCTGTCCCAGACTGTTCCGCAGTGCTGAGTGCACTCCTACTGCGTGGGATGATGGTGCAGGGCTCTGCCAGTGGCTGGGCAGCCCAAGAAATGCCAGCAGCAGAGCAAGTGACTTGTGTGGCGTTTAGGACTCTGTGAGAGGGTGGAGAATCTGCTGTGGGACAGAAAGGACGTCCCCTGTAGTCTGTTATGGAAAAGCTGGGTTGGAAATGGATTGCTGCCGTGGGCAGTGGCGAGCTCTGCAGGCTCTGGGCACAGTCCTCGGGCAGGTAGGCCCATCCCACCCAGCGTGCTGGTCTGAGCAGGGCCTCGTGGGGGCACATGGACCTCGGCCGATCCCAGTGGGATTCAAGCACATGCTTTGTTAAAGTGCATCCTAATTGAATAATTTTTTCCTAAGCAGAGAGAGAGCTTCAGGAGTCTCAGACTACAGGGCACAGATGGCGTCATCCCTGGTGGGGCTCTGCCCTGCGCTTGTTTGAGCTTGGACTCTCTTCCACTGGGTTCATAAAATAGGTGCCTTTTTAAAAGTTTTTTATTTTTTATTTTATTTTTTTTACCCAAAGGCATTCATTTAAACAGAGATAAATTATCCAAGGTTTGAATACTTTGATTCAGTGATACACTGTGAGAATGAGATTTATTCTGTCTGGTCAAATGTTTGCTGAAAAGTCATAAAAAATGTCCAACCAGACCTTCTAGAGCTGCTTATTTGATTTCAAAGGGAAGGTATAACCTTTCATTTCCTGGTGTGATTTTTATTAAACCGCTGCCTATTTTATTTGTCAGACCACATATAAATTTGCTACCACTTGTGTTTCCATATAAAGTACGTATAGGGTTGGTAACCAGTCTATAAGTCAAGCTGCTATTTCTTGAAATTCATTTTAATCCATAAAATTGCTAATTAAAGCTGCTTCTTGATACTCAAAAATTAAGTTAACAGTAATTAATGTAGCCAGCCTGGAACCTTAGGAAGCTACTGCCAGCAAGTGTCTTTTGGTGCACACAAGAGGATGCAGTTTGATTGTTGGCACCAACAAACAGGTTGGGAATTGTAAACACGGTAATTAGCAGCAAGTTTCTGGATCTCAACTTGCCAGACTGGCGGTCTGATTCTTGGAGTAGCTGTCGCATGGGAGGAGGGAAAAACAAAGTAAGGGAATTAGAGCAACCTTGCATTGCTCCACCAACATATGCCACTGGACCAGTGTTTTTCTTGGCAGAGATTGCTGACAAGCAGTTTAAAAGCAGCATTGCAGCCCTACCACAAACTGTGAACCTCACTGCAGGCATCAACCAAGCAACTGTCCCTGGCTCTTCTGTTGAAACTCTAAATGTTGCTCCATGGAAAGGGACTATTGAGTCAAAGGTTTCACTGCTCTATCTCTGCGGTGGGGTGCAGTGTTGATAAGGTTATCAGCAATAATGGGATTAAAAGTTAAAATCCAGTTTTTGCACTAATCCTAGAGTATGCTATTGTTGAGCTATCAAAGATTAAGGTTATAGTAACCTTATTAACCCTTGGTGTAGTGTAAATAAAAAGGAAATGTCAGCCCTAATTCCACCATGAAATTAAATCTTCACTTCTCTGAATGATGATTCAAACACAGCTTACCCCAGCCAAAATGTGTTATGGAAATTCTGAACTTACATGGATTTAAGAAATACGATCTGAGAGATGATGGGAGAGAGGGACAATAAAATGTGTAGTTTGTTTTGTTTAAAATTAAAAAATACTGTTCATCCAGCTTATGTGTCTGCTGGAGCTATGGCTTAAGCCAGCAGAGCATGCAAAGAACAAAGTAGGGACCAAGTCCTCATCTGGTGCAAACCCCTGTGATGCAATGAACACAGCTCTGCAGTCTGCAGCAGCTCAGGGTCTGGCTCTGGGCAGATCAATTGATGGTGTGCTGGGCAGCAGCCATGATGGCCTCCTTGTTCCTGTCCCCACCCCTTTCTTGCTAGGTACTCTGTGGTCTCAGTTATTGCTGCCCCAGCACCATGAACTGGGCAGCCCAACATGAAAGCTTGCACTGACCACTGCTCCACCAGCACTTTGAGTGACAGGGATGAGGTGCTAAAAACCAGCATATGTCCGAAATTAAACGACTGCTGAGCCTTCTAGCAAAGCAGAGCCAGGTGCTGGTATAATTGGCACAGGTTTTATTGGTAAGCTGATTTACACTGGGCAGGAGTTGACTCTTCCTGTGGTGAGCATGTGCTCACCTGTGCTGGGCACTGCCCCTGTTCTCTCCTGCTAGGAGCAGCCATGCCTGTGCATGGGGCTGAGACCCCTGCCTGGGGCTCCTCCCTTCCTGCACAGAGGGAAGGACAGACTAACTGGTGAGGCTTTACTTGATGCCAATGGGAAATGACACAGATAAATATGTATTTCCTTGTGGGGAGCAGAGGTGTGCTGTGTGCTCCCCCCTTCCCCCCCCCCCCCCCCTTTTATTATTATTATTATTATTTTGTTTGGGAGGAAAAATAAGGTGGTAATACAATGGGATGACTCAGAACCACTCTCTCTTTTAATTTTTTTCACCCTTACCTTGTCAAAATGTTGTAAAAATTAAATAACTCAAGCATTTACTTTGAACCTCTAGCAGAGATTTAATTAAGAATTAAGGTATTGCCTATAGTAAGAGGTGAGTTCTCCAGAGAGCAGGAGGCATTGTAAGAGAGAAGAGATGGCTTTGGCAAATCCATGCCTGCTAATGGCATCTGCATCCCTGAGGATGTGCCAGCCCTGCGGAGTGGTGGGGCTGAGGAGTCGGCAGCAACCGCTGCCTCCCCCTGTCCTCAGCAGCCCCTGTGAAGCTGGGTCACGAAACTTAGGATGTTTGCTTCCCCTCTCACTGAACCACGTCCTTTGGTGTGTGCTGTTAAGCTCTGGTTCACGTCTGCTCAGGGGCTGGTGGGGCCCTGGAGCGGCTCCCTGCCTGCTGCTGCAACTGCTGCCTCAGACCTCATGCGCAAAGCGGCTAGCTTGGGCTCCTTGGTCTTTCCGCAGTTCCTGCCACGGTGTAGGAATAGACAGCGTGCCTTTGGGGTTATTTAGAAACATTACTGGTTTCCAGTGCTGGCACAATGCTTCCTTCTAGGTAGTATCCCTTTTCTGGACAATTTCCCAGCAAAATAGTAAATAGCAACTGCAGAGCAGTAAAGGAATGGCGTGTTGGTTTGACTGACGTTACAGAGCCTGCAGCTCAAAGGCAGTTAGGCTCCGCGGTGTGTGGCAGATTCCTTTCCTCACTTCCCTGCCCTGGAAGAGCCGCCTTAGGTTCAGCTTAATCCTTAAGCTGCGGGTTGGCCTCGGGGAGGGGTTGGTGTCCTCAAGGCCCCGAATGCCCACAGCCATGGCCTCTCACGGGGCCCGGGCTGGCGGCTCTCTGTGGGCAGAAGCCCCCCTGACTGCAGCAGAGGACACCATGGTGCCCACGCAGGTCTCGGACCTGCTCCTCGCAGCGGGGCAAGGCCCCTGCCAGAGCTGTGCCTCTGTTCCACCCCAGCTGTCACTGGGGGCACGTGG
The DNA here is from genome assembly GCF_011077185.1 of Oxyura jamaicensis. Lineage (NCBI taxonomy): Eukaryota > Metazoa > Chordata > Aves > Anseriformes > Anatidae > Oxyura > Oxyura jamaicensis. Next base: position 2,667,899 of record NC_048900.1, on the reverse strand, counting down.
CAGCTTCTCTGGGGGCGAGCTGTCTGCTCTGTGACTGCTTTGATGTGTGCTTTTCTTCAGAGGGGGAAAAACGGGGGTGACTGCTGAGGCTTGTCAGGAGGAAATTGAGAGCAAATTGCTACCCAATGCAGAGGGCCGCAGTTAGCTGTGGCGGAGTGCTGCGGGTCGCTCATCTGTCAGGATCGACTGTGGGGACCAGGCAGGGGCCCACCTTTCTGCCCTCCTGGCGGGGAAGGAGGGTCTCAACCACATCGCTTGGTCTGCAGGGTTGTTACAGACCTGTAGCTTACAGACCCTGACGTGTGAGTCCAGGCTTGCCCAGCAGTGCTCTAAGTGCTGGGGATGGTGCAGTCCGGGAAGATCAGAGAGGTCTTTTCCAGCCTAGATGATTTTTTACTTCTCAGACAAAAGCAGCCATGGTGCTGTAGGCTTACATGTGAATGATTAAATCCTGGCTCTAGGTGGAAGCAAATGGGATGGCAGCTGGGCTGGCCGTGGCAGGAGGGCTCCTGGCTCTGGTGGAGGGAGCAGTGGCAGCAGCGGTGGGATGTGCTCAGGGCCCACCCAGGTGGGGTCTTAGCTTCTGGCTGGACCGTTGCTTCCACAGGTTGCCTTAGTTGTTGGTAAACACAGTGTCACCACCCTGTCTCGTGCCAGGTCCCCACTCCTGGCCCTGCACCTCACTTTGTGCCCAGGTAGCAGGGTGCTGCAGGGCCCGTCCCTGCCTGTGCTGGAGCTCTGGGTGGGGGGAACAGCGAAACCAGAACCGGGCACAGCAGTGACAGCGCTGTGGTGGCCAGCGCAGATGAGGGGCAGCCTCGCTCAGGGCTGCAGCATAGGGTGAGTGCTGGCTGGCATGGCTCTGAGGGCTCAGCCAGCCTGGGCTTCAGAATAGGCTTAAAAACAAGTAAGAGTAGCGCAAGTATTAGAATTATGAGCATGCCTTGCTAACCTGACACGGTGAGCATGGTCTGACTCTCCTTGGTACCTACATCTTCTGGTATTTCAACGTACCCCTATGTAGAAAACAAAATTTATTTGACCTACTATTCTTTCTTATGGACAGCTTTGAGGAAGATTGGGAATAAAGTCGTTTCTCTTCCTTTTACAAGGAAAAACCAGGGCGCCATCCATGCGGCAAAGTCTGTCACCAAGTAACGAGCCCAGAGTGGCAGCGCTCAGTGGGCTGAAATCCCACGCGCTTTGGTGGGAGTTTTGCCTGGCTGTCCTTGCGGAGGCGGGCTGCTGCGCAGGACACGTGAGCAACGGCTCCTGTTTTTAATGTGTCAGAGCATAGCTTGCTCATCCCTACAGTGCCGGGGCTGAAAAACACTGTCAAAATGCAAATGCAGGAGCTGACTGAAAACCGGTTGAGTGTGCGATCTGGATTCTTTGAATTTCGGCATTGTGATTGATAAAGGATTTAAAATGTAACTCTTAGCTTCAAAAAAAAAAAAAAAAAAAAAAAAAGACACTCCATCGATGTTATGTGATTCGATCATGTTTGTGTTGAGAATGAGTACTGTGCGTTGCAGTGAGCGTGCACCCACGTGCGCGGGGCCGTGCTGCTGGCCACGCAGGACAGGAGGCCAGCAGCGTGGCAGCAGTGACTGAGCCCCGCCGGCAGCACCAGACACATTGCCAGCTCCCCAGGGGCCGTGTGGTGGCTGTGGGCAGGGACAGGCTGGTGCTAGGGAAGGGTGCTTTCTTAGCTACGCTTGCTGGGCTTCAAACTGATTTCACAGTCCCATTATTTCCCTGTTTCCTTTTCTTGTGTGAGCTGGGGGGGGGGAGTAAATGGCTCTCCTGTTGAAGGAGAAGCTGTTGGCAGGGCCGAGCTCTGTGCGTGGTGCTGGGCACCAGGTGTATGGTGAGCTAAAGGAGCTCACACAGGTGCCCATGGGACTTCTTTCATCGTAACCACGGGGCCAGGTGGCATCTCCTGGGAGCAGGATGCTGGGGAGCACAGGGAGCTTCAGCAGTCAGGGGCGGTGGATTTTTGTAATGAGCAGATAAACCCTAATCCCCCTGAAAAATAATAGGAAAAAAACAACACATGATCAAAGCCTAATGTTGGGCTGAAGCTATGGCTAGCTAGCTTTTTCCCATCCTGGGGAACTACAGAATGTGAAGCCACAGCTTCAGCTCATGGCCAGCGCTGGCTCCTGCAGGGCAGGCGTGCCGTCCTGCAGAGCCCCCAGGTCAGCACGGCTCCTCCCTGCCTGAGGAGGGGATGCATCTCAGCGGCGCGATCAGCACCCCGTGCTGCTGACCTTGGGTTTTTCTCTTGCATGTGCAGAAAGCACAGGGTGGTTACAGAGGATTTAAATGGAAGGATGCTGAGGAAGCCAGTGAATAGTTTTAAGTGGTAAATGTTTATATTCATAATTTAAATCCATTTTTTTTTCCAGAAATTTAGTATCAACTTTAAAGTCTGAGAGCGTGAAGTCACTGGGAAACATAAAAGAGAAGGCTCTTGCTTAAAGAATTTGCAGGTTGAGCACCCATCTCACAGACCTGTCAACATTTCTGTTGATGGATTCCCAGATAGTGCTGAAAGAGCTACTCCAAAGCTCTAGAAATCTGATTATTATTTCCAGAGGATAGATCCATACAACGATGTAAGCCTGATATTCACAAAACAAGAGCTGTTTGTCATACAAAATAAATCCCTGCAGTTCAGTCCCTGCTCTTGGTTAACTCACTCCCTTAACAAGAAGTTGGAGATGCCAGATTGGCAAGTGGGTGGAGGGAATTGTTCTGGTGAGCCAAGAAATTTGTGTTTTCCCTCTGTCCTGATCCTCCAGTGTAACCCAAGCACACCCTGTGCCTGCAGGCAGGATGCAAGCCTCCAACACCTGAGTATTCCTGCCGAATGACATGGCATAAGATCAGGGAAAAACCTGTTTACTACAGCATGGTCTAGTTTTCAGATCAAAACAGATTGCTGTACATTGGGTGTGAAGCTTCCTAATGTTTTAGTAATGATTCTGGAAACTGTATGAGTGACAGTGCTGCACAAAGCACTGTCTGAGGTTATGTAAATCCCTAAAATGAAATCTAACCCCAAATCCTAATTGTGTAGCTGAGTGCTGTGAAGCCTAGGTAGTGCCAGATTTTAAAGCTATGCTGGTACCTTACATAAATACTCATACATACTCACAGTAGCCGTGTCCTAAAGAGCTTTTTAGCTCTCCAGGCGGGTTGGTAGGAGGTGCTGTGATGGGTTGGTGGTGCTGCCCGGAGCGCTGCTGCTGCTCCTGGTTTTGCTGGCAAGAGCCAGGTCCCCGTGCCCTCTGAGCACAGCCAGAGCTGCAGCTCTCAGGTACGTCCTTGGCAGAGGAACAGAGCTGCTTCCAGCTCTGGCGCCCACTAAGAGAGAAGAGAGACCCTTCCCTGTGCTTCCTTGTGCAGGGACAATTACCACCCATTTAGAAATTCCACCCGGATGCTATGAATCTCAAAATATGTTTTAGATTTATTAGCGTCGTGCTGCTTCTGACACAAAGGATGTGAGGGACAAAGAGCAGCAGCTCCTGTGCTTGAAGGAAGCACATAAAAACCTGCCAGCACACTCGTAATTTCATGCTTCTAAATGTTGTTATCCAGACGCCATTGTACTTGCAACTAGTCTGCTTGCATTACCTCTGAGATGTAAAATACTGCCTGGTATTAAAGACGCGATAGTAGTGCAGGTGGCTAAAGTGCATCTCATGTTTCTGTGGGCACTCCTGTTAGCTCTTATTGCCTTGTCCTTCACGTGACTTAAGACGTAAAATTGAGTTTGCAGCATTAAAAATGTTCAGAAAGATGTTCTTTAGTAAATAATGTCTCCATTTTTGGTGTTTGAATAGGTATGTGAAGAGAAGGGGACCGAGTAAAGTCCATGTGACAGAGATCAGCGATAGAGATTTTTGTGACTAATTTTTGCAGAATTGCCCAAGAATTACTGGCAAAATGTTTCTCATGTCCCCCAGGCTTCTCAGACTGGCTCAATTGCACAAAAGTAGTGGGACCTTTGAGTTTTGATCTGAAGTAAATTGATTTATATTTTTTTTTATTTTTTGAAAGATTTTGAATCAGGGTCTTGAAGGACCTGTGACGTTTTTCAAACAGAATACTTGCTATATCCTTTTTGTTGTTGTGGCCCATCCCAGGCTAGGCAAGGAATCAGCGCTAAGTCAGCATTTCCCTCCTTGCCCCTCATGGAGGGAGCAGAGGGAAGCAGCGTTAGGAGGAGGAAATCACAGGAGGAAGTGACAGGAAATAGCAGAGGAAGGGAAGAGAGGAAAAAGCAGAAAAGAGAGAATCAAATAGAGATAAGGGAATGAAAATGAGAGGAGGGGAGAGAAGAAAAATGAAAATGGAAGGAAGGAGTGGAAAAAGAAGACTGATCTCAATAATTCTCAGTCATTATCTTTCAGCCTGCTCCTCAGGTGGGAGCACGGTGTGATTTGGAGCCCCCCAGTGCTGCCTTCAGTATCTGTTCTCCATTTTAGGTTGGCCAGAGAAGGGGCTCACACAGGTCAGCCATGCCCCGGGCAGCCCTGTGAGCTGCTGGCTCCGTCTGGTGCTCGCCCACCTCCAGCTGCCCGAGATCTGCGAGGAGCAGCAGCGAGTACTGGGTCCTGGTTAAATCTCAGCAGGTTTATCGCTTACAAAACCATCACAAAAGATGAAGTAATGTCCTGTCTGGACACATACTGGGCTCTAGGTCCTCTTTTCTTTTTTCTTCCCTTTTGTAAAAGGAGAGCTATCTGCTGTGTTTTGTTAATGTCAAAAAAACAGTTATTGTGATTTAGAGAAGCTAAGGGTTTAAAGTAAAATATTCATTCAGTGCTTTCAGACAAAGATTTGGTGACAATCAGGTTACTCAAATGTGTGCTCTTTTACCAAAGCCTGAAGTTTCTCTTAAGGTGTTTGTAGAATATGTCTTCTCTTATTGTGCCCTCTTACAGTTACAGATGGAATGATGAAAACACATGTTCCCATGCAATTACTTGCTGCTGCCTTATAAAAGCCAAAGCATAAATCAACTTCAATATGGAGTAAACTAATAGCATCATTGTGAAAGAGCAACCTGAAGAGTTTTGCCCTACTACTGAAAATGAAAGCAGACCTCAGCTGATGAGAGTAAACCTCTGTAAAGAGAGGTTTAAGATGAGATGTGAAGGTGTTTGACTTGGCTTTCCCAGCCTGCTGCGAATGAATTTTGGAATTGGGCTGGACAAGAGTTCAGAGCACATCTTCCATGTACATTTGGCTTGTATTTTGGAGAGGCTGATATGCTGTCCTTGGGTCATCTGAAACATCAGCTGCCCTAGCAGCGAAGAGCTGACTGGTGATAAATGCACTGATCCTATTTATGCATCGCTTTCCAACTCATCAAAGCAATTTTAAAATCAATATGTTATGTTTAACAGGGAGGCCATGCATTTCTCTCTGGGCAGGAATAACACGCCGAGTCTGCTAAGGGAGAATTAACGTTCCAGGTGCAGCGTTTGGTACAAACCACAGAATATAAAGAATATTCCAGGAAAGCCATAAAGGGAGATGACGCAAAGATGGTTTCTGGGATGTTAAAAATACAGCTACGCTTGTGAGCTGCTGTGTGAGCTGGAGTGCAGTGGCTGAACCTGGGCAATGCTGTGCGGATGGCAGGAGTGCCGTGCTGAGTCCCAAGCAGCTCCTGCCATTTTAACGTGTAACGAGGCCAGGGGACAGCTTTGTGCAGCATTCATAACATAATGCAGCTAATGTGTGTAAAAGTGGCTGAGAGGGAGAAGGCAGGTCTGCCAGCAGTGCTGTTGATAGCAGTGATCTGTCTGGGCTGGGGGCCGCTGACTCGAGTGCAGGGCTGCAGGATCAAGCCGCTGCGTTTTGAATGGGTTTGAGCTGTTCCTAAATACAGCTTCATTAGTTAGGGTGGCACCGCTCTGTCTGCTTCCTACTGAGCAGCAGGAAGACAAAGAGCATCTACAGCCGTAATAGTTTAACACAAATTGATTTAAAGCCTAGAATAATAGGAAGCTTAGAGAGCCTGGATGAGGGATGGTGTTGGGCAGAAAGAGGTGGGAATGAAGAGGAGCAAAGCCCAACCAGCTGCAGACGAAGGAGGAGTGAGTCTTCTCTTTTCATCTGTTGGTTGAAGCACCACATCTGCAAACAGATGTGGATGTTCGCGATGCATCTAGGAAACTGTTCCTGACTTCGTGACTTGTTCGTAGTGCCCCAGGCAGACCGGCTGCACGGCCCTGGGCAAATGGGCACCCGGGGTCATTACGCAGGTTCTGCCTTTCTGTGTGCTCTGGTGAAAGGCTTGCACATGGCTTCCAGCTTTCAGAGGTTTCTGGTCTGTCCAAAATACTTAGGACTGCAACATCTTAGACCTGAGCATGTCTTTTTGTCCTTTTTTTTTTTTTTTTTTTTTTTTTTGACTGCTGAATATGAAGTAGTTTGGCTTTTATGATGCGTCTATGTATATGATTTTAGTAGCTTGGATTGCTTTTATATATTTATGGTGAAAATAACAGCTGCTTAAAAATTGATCATCAGTCATAGGAAGACACTAGATGTTTTTAATCTTCCGAGGCAGAATTACAAATTATTAAGTGATATAAAGTATTTTAGTTAAAGGCATTTTATTAAAAACACTTCATCTAGCATTTACAGAAAGGGAATACATTGTGTTTCTTTATGTGAGGTCTCACAGAAAAACATGGTGGGACTTAGCCCTTGTCACTCAGTAACTGTACTGATGTTAATAAGACAAGATTAGATTCTTCCCAAATTGCATAAAACACTGAAACATTCAAAAGCAGGGGTTTGGAGAGCTGTAGAATTCCAATTGCAGTGGATAAACTATCTGCAGGAGTTGCGATCTGTTTGCGCGCGCACACACAATGCGTTCTGGTTTTCTACTGAAAATTTATGACTGCTGTCATGTGTGCCATATACAGCACGTCTGATCATGCATGTAAATGTACATATATTTACACAGCCGTGTGTATACACAAGTATATACATACACACACTGTGTCGTGTTTTGAAAATCCGAAGGCTGCGTTAGGCCACGCAGCAGGTGCCATTTTGGTGCACACGGGCCTGTCCCAGCCTCCCTGAGGCTCTGCCAGGCCCTGGGCGTGAGGAGCTGCAGCAGAGGCTCCCCCCCTTTGCTTCTTGTGACCGGGTGCCTGAACATGGGGGCTGCGTCCGTGCTTTGGAGCAGCGGCTGTGCCAGGTGTGCGGGTGGGGACGTGGGGCTGGCAGGCCGAGCCTCGTGAATCGGGTCGAAGAGAGGCCTTCAGCACGGGGTCTGCACTGTCAGGGCTGGGGCTGAGCGGGAAATGGGTTCCTCCCTGGGTGAAGCTGACCAAAGAGACACGGTGTGCTCCAGGAGGCCGGTGGGGCTGCAGGAATGCCGGACGCCTTTGTCATTAACCTGCTCTCCTTAAGCTGGCTCAGGAGCTGAATAGTTCAGCTGGGTAAATCCCATCCTTTCAAAAGGCAGCAGAAATACCACCATTATCATGTTCTGGTGAAGCAAAATATTTTTGTTGGCTGCAAAGGTTTAATTTGTGTGCAGCCATGCTTCCCCCTTCAGATGTCGAAGAAAGAGGCTGTGCTAGTGCCGCGCTGCCCGCCTTGCCCCGATGACAAAGTGCTCCCGCGGCAGAAGTCACCTTCTGCGTTCAGCCGAGCTCGACTGGAGTTGTCCCTGTGGCTGTGCCGCCCAGGGACTCTGAAGGCAGTTGCGGGTGCAGAGCCATGGCGCCGTATTTCAAGCGATAACAAAAACTCCTCGGATAAATGGAGGGAGCGTGGCTTTCTGCCGCAGCGCGCTGGGGGCGCGTAAGCCCGTCTATCATTGTGCGAAGGCAGCAGATGCAGTCGGTGCTCGGAGGAAATGGTTCATGACCCGATGATGCTTCCCGAGGGATGCAGCCAGGAAACAAAGAGGCGCTGGGGGCTCCCGGGTGGGAGCAGCACCGAGGGGAGGGCGAGGGAAGCAGCAGGAGAGGACAATGGGAAGAGTGAGCAGGAAGGCACAGCCCAAGCCAGAAGCCCTTTTTGCTTCAGGCCATGTGGCTGGACCCAGTGCTCTGGATGCTGGGTGGGATGCTCACTGCACAAGCTTATTGAAGGCGATCCCTGGAAAAGCATGCATTGATGGGGTGCTGCCAGAGTGTTTTAGTCCATGTGCAACCCATGCTGGGAATAGGGGAGCACTGGCGTGAAGCACTGCCTGGCTACGGGTCCAGGGCCGGCAGCCAGTGTGCTCCCCAGGGGCTGTACCCTGAGGAAGGACACCACGAGGCTGAGGGGAGAAGCTGACCTGGCCTTGGGTAAATCCTCAGGCGTGTCCCTGTCCTCAGCTGATGTCACAGCTGTGGAGGAAACGCCTGGTGGTGGTGGACCAGAGACAGAGTGGCCCCTTGGCTGCCCCACCTCTGCACCCATCCCACAGCTGTCACACTGGCAGACATGGCTATGCCAGCGTGTGGGTGAAAGCAAACCCTGTGCAGCTGTGGGCCACCGCATGTCACCCCAGTACCAGCCCTGTGCTCCCCCTTGAGGGCTCATTTGTTGGCTCTTTTGCTCCAGCTGGGTGTTTGGCCCCGTTGCATTCACATCAGACAAATCCAGCCCATCTGTGCTGGTGCAAAGGGGCAAATAGTTTCAGAAAACAACTGTCAGATAAAGATGTAACAAATGAAGACAAAATTGCTGCTAACAAGCCTCGTTGATGGTGACATTATTTGCAAATAGCATTTGGAGATTTTTTTTTTTTTTAAAGTGAAATAAAACAGCTTTTCTCTGAACGTGCCTGAACTAAAGCCCCACTCTTGCTCAGTCCTCACCTGATGTGGGTTTTCCCCTGTCCCCACACAAAGCTGTGGCTGTGCAGGTGCCTGGGCTGCCCCCACGAGGAGGGTGAGCCCAGTGGAAGAGGGACAGTGAGGGCTGTGCTGGTGTGCTGCTGTGGTGGCAGCCAGGGCTCACCCCACAGTGAGGGTAGGTCCCCAGCCCTTTGGCTTGAGCGTGTGTTGGAGCATGTGTGTGTGCTGAGCCTGGGACACGTCGCTGTGGTGCTGCGTCTTCTCATGGGTAGTCACGGCATTCCCTGCTGCCCTGTGACTTGCAATACCTATTTTATTATTTACACAAACTCATGTTCTTGCTGTCCTTGGGGAATTTCACCCAAGTAAGCGCTGAGCTGCTTCACCTCCCTGTGAATCCATAAACACAAACACCTTGGATGTAGTTTCTCTGCTACTGTGGTCTCTATTATTCGGTTTGGCAAGGTCCTTTTTAAAGAAGCTAATAAACCTGTCACGACAAGTCCATCAAATCTCAGCAGGATGCTTTTTTCACTTCTGAGGTTCCTTTCATAACAGAGCCTGCATGCTGGCACAATTCGTTAGGAGCATCCGGCCAGCTTTGTTCTTTAGTATTATTGTGCAATGCTTTTTTTTTTTTTTTTCATGGTACCTGAAGCTCATAAGACAACTATCGGTTTGCCTCCTGATGGGGGAGAAGGCATTTGTATTGTGTTTCATGTCTCGCGTCTCTGAAAAGGACTAGAAAACATAGGCACAGTAACTTGTGGGTTTTCTGTCCTAGAGAATTAGGATGTCTTTGCATTACTGAGCAGGCAAACATTGAGCAGCACTTGATCAATAAGAGGCATTGCCAGAGGTCTGGTGTAGTCTACAGCAGCCAGCGGTAAGTGTTGCTATAGGCTATGGAACTAGGAATATAAAATGTCGAATGGCAGTAATAATTCATGCATCCTGGGACATATAAAACCAACAGTATGTCAATAGCTGTGGCATGCTCTGCAGAAAATATGCAGGATTTAGATGTCGCAGGAGCCTGTGTTTTACTTGAAACCACACTTTCCTTGGTGAAATATAGACTTTCCCAATTTGTTAAAAGCATTTATTTTCAGATTAATGTCGCTGCTTTTCTATTAAGATTCTAAGAGATGTGCAGCTCAAAAGGGGTCCCGAGATCCAGAGATTCGTAAAGCAAAATACATGTATTTATTGAAGAAAAACACATAAAAGACTTGTAAAACAGGGTGCAATAGTATTTGAAATTCATGGACCATTTCGGCATTCATAAAAGCATATATGGGTCTCATGTTGGCTTCGCTGGGGATTGGGCTTTGCTGGCTGGGTTACCCAGGAGATATCTGTCATTCCCTTAAAGTGAAGCTCATTACAACCGCTTTGTATTTTACTTGGAAAGTGAAATATCTTGTGAAATAAGTGAGAACTTCTCCAGTATTCATCCTCCTAAAAATACTTCCGAATAATTAATATTGCTTGTCTCTTGTGAAAAGATACTGGAGAGGGTGAATTATTGCATCTGGGAGGCTACGGTAGGCATCAGAATAAAGACTGCATCTGTCTGATACTGGGTCTCCTCTGTGCCACTGCTGCTTGGGAATGTAGACGTGATGAGTGCTATTTTACCTGCTAAGGCTCCCACAAAAATTCTTCAGATGAAACTTTAATGAGAAAAGGGGGAAAAAAATGTTCAAGCAGACCCTTTCTAACGCTTTCAGCTGTGTGCTCTTGTGCACCCTAGCCGCGTGTTGCCAGGCCTCAATTTCTCTAAATCTGCCTGGAGGTAGAAAGGCAAAACAGAGAAGTTGCTTGTCACTCATGATTATATGAATATGGGCCTTAACATACAGGTAATACTTCTAAAAGAATTTAAAATATTAACCCAAAAAGAAAAAAAAAAAAGGCAAGAAAGGCATCACAAAGGAACCCACCATGCATTATTTAAATCTTCTCTCAAGCTGAGGGCTGAAACGCATCCGCATCGTCTGCTCTTCCAAGTGACAACCATCCCTCCGCTGGAGGGCTGGGGGTCCCAGCTCCCAGTTGTCTACTCTGCAATACATATTTTTTAAAGTGCAGATTCAAACAATAATTAAACATCTTATATATAATTTCTACGTTTTGAAGACCGCAAAGTGATTTAAGTGCAGTGGACTATATCTCTACAAATAGGCACTAATAGATATTTCAGCACATCCTGCTGAAGCAGATGTTAAATAAAAAATAAAAATAAAATTAAGCCTGCTAACTCTGTGAGACATATGAAAGGGATGTCTTTGTTCTGAGCAGAGCGAGTTGGCTTGTTCTGCTCCTTCGGCTTGGTTCGAGGAGGATGTGTTTTGCAGTCCTCCCATGATACTTGGCAAATTTAAAGCTGTCACTGTTGATCCTGCTTCTCTTTGTATTAAAAGAATGTCTGTGGTGTTTATATTATGGGGGAAAATGCTATTTCTACTGATTGTATTTTCATTGTCTCTTTTCTTACGACTGTACTGTTTGCCAGCAGCTGAGGGGCCACTTTGATGCTTGCTCTGATGCCACGGTTTATTGTGTAGCACAGTTGAGTCTAGGGTTTTCCTTTCTAATCAGAGCTGACGTACTGGGTAAAAAATAAAACTTTTATTTAATTATGGTTATCTCACAGAGTCTACGTTTGTTATAGCTGATAGGGTGCTGGAAACCAAAGTTTGTAAATACCTATGTATGTTCTGGTTTGTTTCTAATCCCAGCGATGTTTTGCCTGCTTCTGTTCCTCTCCCTGACCATGCACATGAGCAGGCTTGCAAACCTGTTTGTGGAGTGCAGATAGCAGGAATATGTGCATGCTACAGCCTCCACTTGTTCACTGTTCCTGCTTAAAGGGATTAGCATCCAGTGAAGGAAAACGAATGAACCTTGTTTCAGGAATTCACTCAGGGAAGGGAAGAGCCAAAATAAGCAGAGCCTTGGTGCTGGCGGCAGAGGCAGAAGCAGCTTATCTGGGTCCAGGTGTGTGGCGTGATGCCCGCCTCTGCCTTGCTGCCGCGAGAGGTGTACGGGTTCGCCCTGGGTGCTGGTGTGTGTGGTCTGGCCCTCTGGTACCCACAGAAGGATGCTTGCAGGTCCCCTTCCCCACCCCTCTGCTGAGCCCGTGCTGCATGTCCTTGTGGTGATGCCAGGCAGAATTTGAGCAATATCCACTTAAATGTAGCTCTTCCTTTTCTTCCTGTGTCTCACGGCTGTTTGCAAGCTGATGAGAAACCATTCTGTCTCCATTTTGCAGATGGAAAAGGAGGGACTTTGAGAGGCTGTGTGATTTGGCTGGGATGATGCAGCAAATCAATGGGAAAAAAAAAAAAAAGGGATCAGGCCACTCCATGCAATTTAGGGGTGCCTTTAACTGCCCCAGGGGCTTCCTAGGGGAAGGTATTCCAGTCCCCAAAGAGACAGCGTCCCTCACAGGAGTGTTCCTCCAATATTTCTGCCAGAGCATTGCTGCTAACAGCGGAGAAATGCAAAATGTATTATTCATCTCTCCTACTTATAAAATCGATACCTATGAAAATACAAATACAATTTAAATCAAAGGGCACTTGTTCAGTGCAGATCCTACTAATTGGGTATGATTTCCCAACAATTTCTTAAATTATTTATCCAAAAGATGGGTAGCAGGCACTTTATGTGCCCCAGAGTGAATATTATAAACCTCTTGTCATGATACAGCAAATGTGAAATGTACTGCAGTGCAATATGATTTGTAACCCTGATGAACTAATGCAATATCAATAGACATCAATCTCTGGAAAAAAATCTGTCTCGTTATAGCATCTAACGAGATATGTTGAAAGCCAATAACCTTGTGAAATGGACATGCCTTGGTGAAGGATACAGATTGTGCTGCTAGGAATCAATTAAGACTGTAATACCCACCTGTGATGGAAGTTACTAAGCCACCACCACCAAAAAAGAGGTTTACATCATGCACGAACATCCATCATGAAAGCAGCTCCTTCTTGGCTGGCCGCTGGCTCTCTGAGCAATTCCACTGTCGTATTTAGGCCTTTCTTCTCATGCTGGCTTTGCATATTCTAGTTCCAGAGTCAACATCTAAGCAGTATTTCTCCCATATCTGGTTAAGTACAATTTTTAAAAAATCAAAATGAAGAACAAATGGTTTTGAAGATTTTTGTGTACAAGCTAGGAGGGAGATCTCCTGTAAAATGAAGGGTCTATGCTTGCTAGTCAATAACGTAGACCAATGCTCCACAATTTTTAATCATAAGGACTTTTCTTATGCAGCTCCTTTGGGTATTTATTTTCACATATAAGCTTCCACTCATATAGTAGGTCTTAAAAATTCAATCTTGCAAGCCACCCAGCAACTGAAAATCCTTAATTGCATTACATAAATGTATCTACTCACCAAGTTGATGTCTGTCGATGATTGAAAAGAAGTCTGAAATATTAGGCATTACAATTCAGATCTTAAACCTCTCCTCAGCACCTTCCTCTACAGCCATTGTAGCGACCAGGCTGCTGGAAAAGGCAACAGGATCTTGAGCAAAAAGCTGGAGTCGTCCGAAGTGCCAGCACATTTCAGTGACTGCAGCAGCCTGTGATCTTACTGCACCTTTGGCAGTACTTAGAAGCAAGGCAAAGCCTTAACTTGGGGTTTCATGGCATCTTAAAGTACGAGTCAGAATTTTAATGGTATTTAAGCCTTCCTTATTAGTACAATAAGTGTATTTCAGCTAGTGTTCAGCAAATTCCTTCCTGGTGGTCTGTAAAAGGCGGTTCTGAAAGTCACAGAGCTGGAGACTGAATGTGGGGTACATGGCCAGCTCGGGAGTGGGTCGCTGTGCTTGATCTGATGGGAGGACTCGGAGCATCTGAGGAAGTGCTGCATTAAGGCAGTGCTACTGCTCTCCTTACCGTGGGCTGCTCAGGTGGTAGGACAATGTATGCAAAAGTGTTGCATGAATATGCTGGTTATGTAGGATTAGTTCACCGTTATTTAGCTCTTCTTGTATTATTACTGTTTTTAATTAATGGAGATTTGGAAAGTATTTGTCTGGCAGGTGAAAGAAAAAGGTTCAGTCCCAGAGTGTTTATGTTAGGAATTCTAGGTACGTCAAGTGAAGAGACAGTCCTATGATCACGTTTTGCGCTTTCTCATCCCGTTCTTATTTAAATTAGAACAAGCTATCGGGAAGGAACATCAAACATTGCTACTACTGTTTAGTGGTATTTTCATTTCCTTGTCCTGCCTAATTTATTTCAGACATGTTTAAAAAGTGTGTGTTTGTACATTAGTGACTGCAAAGGTTACCTAAATTAACACCACAGACTAATTCTGTTTTAAATGGAGGGAGGAGCACATCTGTTTCAAACAGCTTTGTAATATGCCTGTTGTGAGTTCAAATCACATATAGTAATGACCACTTAAGGGAGCTGCTACATGCACAACTGCTTATTTGCAATAGTTTTAACCAGTGCAGCTATAAAACAGCACTAACATTTTGGTGCATTGAAATAGGTTCCTCCTTTCCTCTCCCCTTGAAAATGCAGCCTATGCCACTGTTTAATGGGTACCAAAGACGAGTTTGTGTTCCTCCTCACGGCAGATGTGATATTTGCTGTAGAACTGTTTGGATATATCTTTTATATTTTGTATTCATCTCCCTTAGAAAGAGGCATGGAATGTTTTGTAGTTCTAAATAACGTTATTTTTCAGCCAGGGATTGTTACAATTATATAGCACTATAAATATAATTGAGATAACTCTCTAGATCATATCTCTGGATTGAATTTAGGGGTTAAAAGTGCTGCTGTTCATCACACCTGCTTAGGAAGGATATAGTTTGGAAATGATCACAAACATCATACCTCATGCAAGCCTAGATCAAACGGCTTACGTTAATAGAGAAATACGCCTTTTTCCATTGCTGTCCTTTCTACAGATAAGGATGTGTACAGCCTGCAGGTATCTACAGTGGGCAAACTGAAAGTAAACAAGTAGAAATGTGTTCAGCTGAGAAATTTCTAATGTAAACGATTTTGCCTTAAAATGTGGAAGGATCAAAGAACGCTTTGCAGAATAGATCCTCCCTCTCAGGGAGGAGGCAGAGGACTGCAGTGGTACTGTCTGGCCTCTCTTGTAGTAGCAGGGGCTCGCCATCTGTAACGCACCTCTCCTGTGGTACAGGAAAGCCCTGATACATTCATTTTTCAAAGGGAGAGCTGTGACATGGACAGAAATTAAGCAACCTGTCCATACACATAAGGGAATTCTTTAAAAGAAAAGGATTTGAAGAAGGCTGTGCGAGGCTGGGGCTAACACCCTAAACCATTAGCCAATCCTTGCAAAATTTATGTTGCCAAGTCTGTTGCCACTGAAATCTGAAAGCAAACATTAGCAGCCAAGAACATCATGCTAATTAATTGCCTCAGGAGGACACAATTTCCAAGATCTAATGAAAGATGGAATCCAGCTCCCATATGTCCCGCTTTATAGCCCAAGAAAATGTGCCTGTATTTTTTGTGGAAAGAGTGAGCAGTGTCCAACTACACGTCTCTCAGCTGAATAAAGCTAATCACCAGGCCCAGAGACAGAAGTGGCCGTTCATCAGCAACCGGACTGAAAAGCCAAACCAGGGCCTGTCACTGAAGAACCATTTCTATTTGCCATGTTAAAGGCAGCTTCGGATGGTGATAACCGAGCACCTCTCTGCTTTTGTGTCAGGACAACAGTACCCAATGCTGTGCGTGTAGCTACTCCTTGCCAGTTCATTTAAAATAACAATAAAAAGTAAGAGCTAACATGTCGTATTCTTGGTAAAATACCGGAAAGAAGACAGAGGTCTCCATATCAAACAAGTCAACAGTGTGTGCCAGCACTGCCTTGCTCGTTCTTGCTCGAACTGGAAATTGCTGTCAATGGGACGTTCGTACCAGAAGGACACGTGTAGCTGCCGGGGAACGGTAAGGGCTGCAGAAAGACGTGTCCTTATGGGAGCACGTCCATGTCTTGAATGTGGATATCCTGTCCTGGCGTGGCTCTCAGATTTGATGGCACATGGCGCATGGACTGTATTACTGCAGCAGTTCCGACCCGGATTCTCAGGGTTGTCAGGGAGCCTCACACGGGAGGCCCCATGCAAAGCGGGCAGTGACAGGACTGTGGAGCAGGATTTGCCAGACATCAGTGTGCACCCCAGGTCTTCTGAGCATCACTTCGTCCACCCAAACACTGCCAGTGTTTGTTAAATGGTCAGTTTTGGGAAACATCCTTTGTATGTGACACATGTGGAACTGATGATCTGAAAAGAGTATCTCAACACCACGTTTAGTGGAAATGGGCACAGTGAACGCAAGCACAAATTGCACAGCAAAGTTTTACCTTAAGTACTGAAGAAAATATATTTTATTCTGTCTACGTCGGGATTAAAGAGAAAAAAAAGTCAAGGTAAGTAATTGTAACACACCAGCCATTGTGCATTTCTTCAAGATCTCTCCGGTTTGTAGAGAATAATGATATTTCTGAACTTCAACAACTTCACACAGGAAGGCGCATCATTCTGACAGGCCTCAGTAAAATATTTAAAATCATAAGGGTGGCCATTGTACAGCATGTGGGATAAAGTTAGACACAGGGTAGTTTTCTGAAATTGGGCTTTGATTTCACACTAGATTTTAGGTGACACAAAACTCCAAAGGCGTTCCTGGTACTACTCCCTAAGGGATGAGATCAGCACTTATGAGTGCGTGTTTTGATGACACAGCTCAGAAAATGAAAGTGGTTTTTATTATGGAAGGATCGAGGTGATAAGAAGCATGTAATACATGAACAACTCTCAGTCAGGCAAGCCAAGAAAGGTCATAATCCATTATATTAATGTTATAAATGTTATCATAAATTCATAGCAGGATGGTAAACTGGTATTCTTGCACTTCTTGTTGTTGTTTTAAAGTGCTGCTGTTCTTAAACTTCACTCTGTCCTTGTAAGACAAGTTTAATTTTTCTCTCAGAATAAAGGACCTTAAAGATTTTCAACACAACGTAAGTAATATTTACATGGAGGTTAGAAAAGCTGTTGCATTTTTATTATTATTATTTACTTTTAAAGTAACTGGCTGAAGTGTGTCAGCAGAATCCAAGATGCCGTGCATGGATGAGGGAGGGGAAACCAGCAATGAGATAACTCCAGGCTGTTTGGATGCTGTGCTCCATTACTTTATTTGAACCTTAGCCCCTTACTTTATAGGGCATCCATAAGGCAAGCAAGATTTATCACACTTTCAAAAGGTGTCCTGATGACAGTGACATTATGGGCCTTGCTCTCTAGAGCCAGCTGCTGTCTCACAGCTCCTAAATTTTCACTGCTGTCCACCAAAAAATCTGCGCTGTGACTGTTAATCAGCCCAGATCCTCATTTGGTGTGGATCCTTAGATCCTCCAGGATATCCAATGATTTCTAGAGCCTAAGGGAGATAGAGGTTTAGCCGGAGCAGCACGCGCAGTGCAGCAGCAGCAACCACCTTCCCTTTTGGGGGTGGGTGCAGCCAAGGGGCCCTGGTATGCGGGAGAGTGCCTTTGCTGGAGAATTTACCTGGGGACCTTCCTGGGGCCTTTCAGATGTCCACAGGGATCCGAGCAATGCCCTTGAGAGGAGGCAGCCCAGTGGCTGTCTGCAGCACATAGCTCCGGGAATTACCCCAGACCTTCTCTCCAGGGGCTGTGACAGCACAGTGCATCTGAGGAGGCTTTCTTCTCACCAGCACCACTGCCCGGGGGGCTGCATCCACTGCTGACCAGTTAAGGGCCAGGAGTAGATCGTTGCCACCTCACATAAATCTGTTCCCACCACAGGCTCCCAAGAGAGGGTGAGGGGTGACCTCTGAGCCCCTCCAAAACCAAAGCCTCATGTCCACGCTCGCTAACTTTACCAGTTCTACAAGGGAATCACATCCTGCTGGAGCATGGACACATCGGAGGAGAAGCTAGCACCGGACAGCTTGGTTTCTGGCACCTGGGGGAGCAGTATCACGAACTCCAGAAATGAAAGAGAAATTGAAGGTGAGTTACCACGTCTTGTGTCCAAGGGGAACAGCAGGGTGAGTGCTTCTGGAAAGTGCTGTGCTGTATCTACTGAGCGCATCAGACCAAAGCCGTGGTTTTATGTCGGACTTAAAATTCAGCATTTCCAGCAGACTCATGCTGATGCACGGGTGCGATAACATTGACGCAGGCAGGAGACAGCCACCAGTGAGTCACCACCCGGCTTCCTCCAGACCTGGGTGCCTGCGGTAGGCATCCCTTGGCTCTGCTGCTCTGGCCTGTAAACATCCCTGATCTAGTCTAGCTTGTACAATCTACAGACAAACCGTGTTTGTGCTGTGCAGGCAACTGTTCAAAGTGAAACCAATATGGGCAAACATGAGCTGTCTAAGATACTGCAAAGCGTTACTTCAAGTGTGAGCATAATGCCTGGAACCACAGGCAGGAAAATACATTTACAGACTATCAAATTATCTTGGGATAATAGTGTAATGCTTTTCACTGCTGTACTGTGTGTTCTGAAAGCCAAGCAAATAATACTACAGCTGGAAGAGGACCAGAATTTCAAAGAGGGGAGGTTTTATAAGCAGAGTGCTTCCAAAAGAGCGACTGTTTCTTTGTGTGTTATTTTTGGGCTATGTTAAAAACAAATATGGTTATTTTTATGACTCGGAACTGCACAGAGTAACACCCTATGATAAACAAAACCTTTAGACAGTTTGTCTACTTTATAACATAACCTGCGAAGTGCTTCCTTGCTCTTGTGAAGTTACTTCTCTTTGCAACAATATTCTTTTGATCAAATGTGTTTTCAGAACTGGCACGAACAAATCAAGTAGCTAAACAACTATAGCAGTTTGCACACAGAAGTGGTTTGAATATAAATTTTTTCAAGCACGTTATTTGAGAAAACAGTTCCCTTTGAAATTTTGGGCTAAAGATATATTCTGTAGTGCTGTTTATGATCCCTCTAGAAGCGTATGACGCCCAAAGTGCTTTTAGGATGCTCCAAGGTATATCAAAGAGCATTAACTTCAGCACAGCTGGGAATGTCCCCAGATTCACTTATGAACGCATATTTCTTGTATACTGTATGTTAACTACAGTTAACATAGACTTGGTCACTGAGAGTAATCCTCAGAGTAAGCCTATTAGGTGAGATTTAGCATCTACATGTTTCTGCTCACATCTGCTGGCCTGACATATGTAATCTGCCTGGATGTCACAGTTTACATCCCATTTTCATTGGAGGATAATGAAACTTGATCGGTGTCTTCATCTCCTTCTCTGGCTCTCTAAGAAATATTTCTGCGTGTCAGCTCCTCCTTACCAGCACTCTTTGGCATGGCCAGGTCCTTCATTACAGTGGAGTACATGCAAAGCTTGCAAGCAATCAAACAATTGATCATTGGTTGTGCAAAAAGGGTGCCAGCAGTCTTACTTCAAAGACAGTAAGAAAGTAAAAGTGGTATCATAGTTTCCTAAACTGCATTTTCTGTACTTATTCTCTCATGAAGATCTGACATATTACTATTTTGACAGCAGCAGCTTTCTGAAGACTTATGTTTCCTTTTAATTCTTACAAAACTTAACTGCAGCCACTTCAGTAATTTTAGAACAGCTTAGTCCGAGAGGTAAATTAAAATTAGGGAAAATTAGACCGTTTCTAATGAGGTGGTTATTACACTGAATAATGATGATTATTGGTTCTGCTTAATAAAACCGTCAGCTAGTGCAAAATATATATTAAGTTAAATTACATTACATTACATTTCGATCAACTCAGAAATTCAGTGCCTTGCTTTCCCACAAACCACGGGCATAACAAAATGTTAGACGGTGCTTCCTTTTCCAAGTAGTTTGAAACGTGAGGCTTTCAAATGCATCCCTGATTTAAGGCCCATTAGATGCAATGCGGTGAGGATTCATGCTGACTGCAGTGCCGTGTGGGCCAGGACTTCACCAAAGCAAGTAGTGTGCTCTTCTGCTGTCTGTGCTAAATATCTGCATAGTACTGTTGTGGCGGATATTTCACAGTGTTCTTAGCCTGATGAAGAAAAATCTTTTTGTCACATGCTTCCAGCCCCTTTCCTCACCAACCTCATTGCTTGCCAGTTCCCCTGCTCTTCCCTTTTTTCCCATTTACCTGGCAATTCTGAAGTGGACTTCAGGAGGTGAACTATACTTTTTGTTCCCAGGTGAAAGCAATGGGAAAGATTATGTATTAGCTAAAAATGCAATTCTGCTGTACGGAACTGGATGTTGGAGCCCCAGGCACTGGGAGGTGAAGCAGCTCGGAGACGTGGCTGGCCAGGGAATCTGAATGATCGGTACTTCTGTACTTAAGAGCAGGAGATGGTATCAGGGTGCCATCAGCAAGGACTACTGTGCTGTGAGGTGAGCGGTGTCCCTTTGGGATGGTGACTGCCTGCCTCTGCATCATCAGACTGGCAGCAGTAAACCTCCTAAGGGAAAGAGAACGGCAGGGGAAGCCCAGAGACTGTGCCTGCTACCATGCCTCTGCTGCGCAGGGAGTCATCTAGAGGGACAGATTCATGTGGAATGCTTTGATGTAAACTAAGCCACGTTTTTCTTACAGAAAAGGTGTTTGCTATATCTACAGTTGCAGTATAATTTATAGATTTTTAGAGATTAAACAAGCGGTAATGACTGCATGACTGGATACACACCTATGCCAATTGACTGTGAGCTGGGGCATGGAGGCGAGCAAGTCTTTACTTGGAGCACCATGAAAGCTGGAGAAGCACAGATTTTCCAATATAATTTTATTTCTTTGAGAGTGCAATTGCTCTTACAAACAGCAATGTGTTATCTCAAATGAGGATGATAACATGGTTAATAAGTCGCAGCACATGTGGTTATAAGGTTTTTATCATGCTTTGAAACATTTAGTAATCAACAAGATTCCTCCTTTTATGAAGCCCATTTTGTAGAGTTCCATAAACAAGGTTCAACAGTCACAATTTCATTAGCATTATATTGTTGCCATGGTAATGTGGTACCAATCCAATTGATGGGCTTTTCATCCTGGGCTTATTATAGAATTGCTGTTCTTGTCAAAGATACATCTATATGGAAACAGCAAACAGACTTTATAATCTGAATGTTAGCACAAAATTGCATCATATGCTAATTTGGATAGCAACATATCATGTTTTTGGCATCAGACCCAGAAATCATCACAGACAAGACAGAAGTTACTAAACATCATACATGGCAAAGTCTCATTCCAAAATTGGGAAAATTATTTTCATTGTTTGCTGCAGTATCTGAATTTGTTATCGCAAAAGTGCTGGCTCTGCTGTGAGCATTCTGGGCAGTGCTGCTGGGGGGACAAAGTGTTGCAGGTGGTAATATCAAAGGAAAAAAAGCAGCAACAAATGCCGAAGAACAAAACGTGAGCTGAAGAGATGCTGGTCCTTCTCCTGGTCACGTGTTCTGCAGCATGCTTTGGGGGGAATCGCTGCCAAATTCAATGCCTTGGTTTCCTTGTCTGTAAAATGGGGAAAATGACCCCTCTCCCTCTGTGCGGAGCACCTGGTGTATACCCAGTGACAAGTGATATTCTGTACCGCTAAACATTGTTATTAAGTGAAGCAGCAACATTTTTAACAGCTCCAGGAAAATACACTGCAGAGATCTACAATTTGAGAAATGTCACTGGAGAATCTGGACTCACCCAGTGAAAGTCGGAAGAGTTGGCAGCGCGAGCGTGCGACAGAACATATGCACTTATGGAGGAGAGGAGAGATATTCACCTCATTAAAAATCATGACAGTTTGTAGTTTTTTTTTTTTTTTTTTTTTTTTAAATTTAAATAAAGAATATTGTAGGCCACAGGGGAAGTTGCTGCAGCAATCTGAGCAAGAAGAGCAACAATATAATATAAGGCAACAGCAGGGTGGCTTGTTTATTGTATATGGAAACATTTTCTTGTATTTTTTTCACTGTTTTGTTGATGATTGTTTCCTATTTAGGTAGGAAATACCTTTTTCCATCCTGACTCACAACGTTCAGTCTATCATTTCTTAGTTTAATCATGTTGCGTCCTTTACGGCAGCAAGGGTAAATTATAGACAAGATAGTATTCAGTATAATCAAAGATGTGTTCCACTTTATATAAGTTCTGTCTGATTTACAAAGGCAGTATCTTCTCCAGCTGAGCAAGGAAAGAGAGACCTTCACTTGCAGATAAAAAAACACCTCAGAGGAGAGGCTTCTCCTCCATTAGCATCCTCTTGTTCATACAAAAAAAATAACCATTGTTACTGCTATTATCTATTTGCTTCTACAATGATATACTCGGAGGACCCAGCTGAGACTGGGACCTACTTGTGCCAAGCACAGCAAAAACACGCGGAGCCTTTATACAGTTTATAAGCTGAAGAGCCAGAAGAATGGCGAGAGGAGTAAGTAACTGGCTCAGGGCTGGAGGAGGCGGCAGTGGCAGAAGCAGAGCAAGTCCCCAGCCTGGATCCCTTCGGCTGGGACGCCTGTCTGACAGGGGGATGGAAATACTCTGCCAAAGTCTGAGGATTCAGGCTCTAACTCGTACACCCAGCCACGTTCTATCCCCTAATTTCAACAGCTGCATCTGTGCTGCTGAGCGGGGGCAGCCTGAGGCAAGGCTTGCAGTCAGACGTGCAGCCCACCTGTATTACCTATTAAAACACCTTCAGGCTGGCTCCAGGGCAACCCTGTTAATCCTCCCAGGGACAAAGGCTCAGGAATACCCTATGTTTTCAAGCATGTTCAAGGGCACCAGGGTCATGGTACCTGCCAGAAGAATATTAATGGGTTCCAACACCACAGCCGAGGCAAGAGGGCTCAGGCTTTCTTCCTGTGCGGTAGTGACTTTCAAATCCAAGCCTGAACAGATGGAGGGCGGGGAGGGAGGAGGTTTTGGTCACAATGCCAGAAAAAAGTCAGTTTGCACACGAATGTGAAGGCTTTGATAAGGAACATACATGACGTCATAGATGAGAAAAGTATTGGCTTAGAGTTTTTCTTGCCTTTTCCCTCTCCCTTAAAAATACTTGCCATGTAAAATGGTTAAACTCTGGGGGAGGAAGCATTCGTCTTCTGATCAGTAAATAATTCCGTTTGGTGCCTGCTGACTTTACTGCTGTTGCAACCTTTTAAAATGCTTCCACAAAATCTCATTAGATTATAGCCTTATAGCCTTTTTTTTGTTGTTGTTGTTGTTGTTGTTTTTTTGTTGTTGTTGTTTTTTGTTGTTGTCATTATTTATTAAGGAGTCTCAGAAGAGTTTATAGTTATCCCAACTTAACTTTTTAAT
This sequence comes from Oxyura jamaicensis, assembly GCF_011077185.1. Classification (NCBI taxonomy): domain Eukaryota; kingdom Metazoa; phylum Chordata; class Aves; order Anseriformes; family Anatidae; genus Oxyura; species Oxyura jamaicensis. The sequence goes on along the minus strand of NC_048900.1, from coordinate 2,644,687 downwards.
AGAAACCTTAAATGATATGATATCGTGGACTTGATCTCATGTACATATTGGTAAGAATTCTGACTTGTAGAAAAATTTGGTAGCCGTGGGTCTGTTGTCATCATATTAAGGAATACCAAGCTGGCAGCTTTACAATAGCAATATGACAGTAAGCCTCTATTTTGAATGGTGGTTTCGCACAGTGCCTGTGGTATTTGTGAAGACGAGGCTTTAGCACCCAGAAGCGATGCCCATTTTGATGGGAGCACGGGGTGACGGGGCCCGGGCAGGGCCGGGGGACGCGGTGCTGCCCGGGGAGCAGGGGGGCAGTGGCAGCAGAGCCAAGGCCAGAGCCACGGGTGGGCAAGGTCGGGCAGAGCGGCTCCCCTGGGGGGATTTAGGCACCTGTTCGTAAAAACAGGCCCTGCAGGGGTGGTCGCAGCTGGTGGAGGTTTCAACCCGTCTCGATGTTGCAGCCTCACAGCTGGCGTCTCCCGGACAGGCCCTTGCCATGCGTGGCCACCGTGGAAGCAGCAGAGCTGCGCTCTGAGGGACCGCCTGAAGCCGGCAGCTTCGGGGGCACCGCTGCAAGGTAGGGCTGCGTGAAACCCCGGGGATCCCCCGGCCGTGCAGCCGTGCTGCCCGCGCCAGGAGCTCCCAGGTCCCACAGCAGAGCCCCGTGTGTCTGCTGCTCGGTGACCTTCCTGAGGGTGAGGGCTGCCAGAGCGCCACCAGATGCGCAGACCGCCGGCTTACTGGTCTCAGCTGGGGCTGTTGTTGAGGTCTTCGTAGAGGACGGGCAAGGAATAGTTCTGTTCGTGCCACAGCTTGTTTTCTCATTACTTCTTCCCACCTCCTTTTTACATTGCATGCATTTTTTTTTCTTTCTACATAAGCTAATGGGAAGAAATAATGTGCCCTGCTCTAGTAATTTAATTGAAGTAATTTGTTTTAATTCTTATTGGGAGTGTTGGAAAGTGAAAGCTATTGATACATGCTTCACTTCTGAAGCACTAGAAAAAAATACCAGAACAATTCCCTGCTGCTGGTGGTTTAGGTGTTCCAAGGGGGAGGAACGAGCCCAAAGGGCTGGGCACACACGGAGGATGGGAGCTGTGGGTGGTGTGTGTGACAGCAAAGCTGCTTTTGATCCATTCCTGTGATTTTCCAGGTGAGCCTCAGATGTGCCCATGGTTGGCACTGACTGACTTCGGCCCAGCCACAGCAGACAGAGCGACATCCCACGTCCCCTGGGACCCCGACCCAGCTCCATGTCCAGCAGAGATGCCCGCGGTGCTGGTGCTGGCTTCACCTTCTCGCTGCTGCCGGCCTGCCACCTCCTGCTGGGCGGCAGCCCCGTCCCCATGCTCCGTGCCGCCAGGCTGCCTGACATTTCCAGCCATCACAACGTGCAGCGAAAATGCAATGAGAAACTGCTAGCGTGGCATGAGCGGGCTGAGCTCGGTAGAAGTGCAATTAAATAAAAAGTCGTGCTGTAATACTGGGAGGCTGATTGGAACCACAAGATACCAGTGTCGTAACCTGCGTCTTTTATGTTGGTAGATGCAAATTTTAGCCATTAGCATCTAGCTTTTGAACAGATAACAACCAGAAGAAATGGACCTAGGGATCTCCAGTTGTGAATAACAGATACATTTTTGCCAGTAAATTGTGGACCTGTGTCCAAACTGCCAGAAGGGAACAATTGTTGAGATATGGAAGAATACGATCAGGCATTTAATATGTGTCAGCTTCTAACTATGTGTAACTTAAAGACAATTGCTGATTACTCACAATACATTTAAAACAGTATGTCAAGAGAGCTCTGACACCAGAGAACCCTTGCATGGCTCTGTTGCCAACTCCAAATTCAGGCAAGTAAATAAATAGCAATCACAAGACTCAACTGATGTATCTGTGCGAACAGTAACAAAACCCATGGCAGGTATCACAGTATCTAGGTGTGGGTAAAATGCTATGAGAAAAGAATGAGAAATAAGTCAAAAATACAGTAATGTAAACTGTACCTGTTATTAACGTCTATAAAATCTTAACAGCTAGGACTTTAGAATGTGGAATTTAGACAAATGTAAAGAGAGCAACACATTAAGTGTGTTTTTCTCCAGAGCAAAATGAAATCGGCATACAGAGCAAATTATAATACTTAATACTTCTAGGGCAAATTCCAGTTGGGGATCATGAAGTAATTTGAAAATATTAATGAATTAGGCTCACAGCTAGCTTTCAGGTAGATAATAATGATAATTATTACTACAAACAAATATTATCATTCTTGCTCTGAAATGAAAATTGAGGCACAGAGATTTTATGTATTTGTACAAAGTGTTTTACTACTGTAACCATCCTTCTCTAGAATTATTGTATGTGAAGTGTATCCTTTTCCAAATACTGTATGCGATATTCAGTTTTTGAGCTCTAAAAGCCAAGCAGCTGAGCTTCCTTAGGATACAGTGTCTGTGAACATCTCCATTTGCATTTGAATTCTCAAGCAGCAACAATCCTGCTTTAGAAAAAAGGAATCATGAAAATCAGAGCAAAATCTGTCAAGGACCCATCTGTGAGTGGGTATCAGAATATCGCTAAGATGCTTTGAGGAACAAAGTTCACTCCAAGTCTAACACATAGTACTTTTTGTCTACAGAATTAATTCAAGATGGGTGAAATGAGGGCAAATAACATGAAAAACTGTTCCTCTACTGACAAATGCAGGAAATCAGTATCTCTCCTGCAAGGGTGATCTTGTATTTGGTCCATGCACACCTGCTTAAATACTACAGGGTTTGCATGGCAAAATACTCAGCGTGCTCATGTCTCCTTTTGATGGGCATGCATACCTACTGCTTCCTGAGGTGTGCTGGGGAGCGAGGGCTCTCTGGCCCTGGCAGGATGAGGACTTGGGTTATGGATGCTTGTAGCAAAAAGCAAGCTTTCATAGCCTGCTACCTGAAGCAGTGCAGAAACAAAAGGATAGACTCCATCCTGGTGTTGAAAATACCGCTAAAACCACATCTATTTCCTCCTGAACTGGAATGCATAAAAGTTAGGAACACCAGGAACACCTATTGGTAGGCTATTTGTATCTCCTCTTCAGCATATAAATTCCTGAGAGCCTTCATCTTAGCTCTTTGCTCTCACACATGCATATTTGGAATTAACTACAAGAAATAGAAGACTGGCATTAACATTATTCTATTGCACGATATTATTTTTCCTTCAATTTTTTAATTGTTAGAGTATGCAAATGTTCAGTTAACTGGTCCTCATGTTTTCTCTTTATTGAATTGCTTTCACTATGGCAAATAAATATTCATAAAGAAATGTGGAAAATAAATAATTTCCAATAGTTCAAAGCCATTTTCATTCTAGACTGCATATATATTCAGCTGTGACTTGCTTTTAATATTTCATTCAAAAGATAGACTTGTAGAAGGACAATAACGATAATGTGTCAAGTAGTAATTAAAACAGGGGTTAATGATTAAAAACATTTTGATCTACATTGTGCTCTGTCAAACTCTTAATTTCCTGTGTTTGCTAAGATGACTTTCCACTTGCTTTATATAGAAAGTCAAAATAAACTTATTTTGGAATACACTACACAGAAGAAAAGATTTCAACCCCGAGCTTCTTGGGTCCAGAGCCCTTTCCAGCTGTGGACTTTGGGTATATTTTCTCTACCACATTAGCAAGCCAAACTTGGGCAGGCACTGTTCCTCCCACTCATGTTGTGACTTCTCTGGGAAACAGGCCCACACACATGGCACAAGGCAACCAGGGGCCAGCCCAATGTGTATAGGCAGAGGTAACCTGTCTCACTGTTTAGATTTATGCCAGAAGCTGCAAAAAAAATGCAAGTTACAGATATGTGTAGTTTATACATTTTGGGGGTCTTGGTTCAAATCCAAGTATCAGAGATAATTCCTTGTCTCATTGTGAGTTTTGGCCACCTAAATATACCCACATATTTGGCCCAAACTCATTGTCTGTCCTGATTTGTTGCTGATTTTAGGCCATGATTCAACAGAGCACTTAAAGAACTAGACTTAAAGAAATTGATTTAAGAAAGCATTCTTCTTTGTGTTTAATCTTGGGCAAACATTCAACTTTGAAATCGATGGGACATGATCAGCCCTGACCTTGGGTCTAAGTGTTTGCTGAATCAGTGCATTGACAGAAACATACTGGAAAAGATAATATCCATGTCTAATCAGAATTATAGTCTCTACTTTCATGGGAAATTACCCATAGATAACACATTATTCTGCTCAAGAAATCCATTTTATAGCAGTTATTAGAAAACCTTAACTCACGTGTTCTGTTTATGCCAGAGATACCAGAAGAACAGTGCCTTTCCTTGACAATGTGTCTGAACCATAAGTGAAATAATAAAATACAGGGAACGTGGTAGCTCAAGGGACCATTCACAGTTATTTACTAAGACTTTCCCAATTGCCGGCTGCATGCTCTCTTTTGGGAGACAAGCGGATGGAAGGTGAAACAAAGCGGTTCTGAAATCCCACAGACTCGAAGACAATTGCATATGAAATACCATATTATGCAGTATCATGCAAATGAAACTCCCTCCTAAGAACCGTGTTCATAACGGATGGCTGCCTGGTCTACATATGGGATTTTGAATGATCACACGTTTTTATTACACTGTGAGAACGAGAAGCATAAAATGTACGTTTCTGATATTGTAGTATACAGGCTATGCAAATGCAACTATGTCTGAATCTATGAGGTTACAAAAAGCAGTAGGTAAAATAATTGATGTTATGTTTCATTAAGATTTTTCTTCATGAAAAATCTTCTTAAAGATTTTTCACACAATTCATATTTATTGTAATAAGAATATGGCAAACAGGGGCTTTTAGGTGTGGTTTATAGAGTTGAAATGCAGACATAGGAGGGGAAATAGATTATGATGGATTCCATCATGTCATCTAATTTAATAAACAATGAGCACAAAGATCATGAGGAGATGCAGGAACAGCCAGCGGGTTCTGTCTGTACAACCACGGAGGGGTACTGTCATCCACATTATTCCACCGCTTTACGGGGACAGAGCTTAAGAGTAATACATGAGGAACAGCTGTACAGTGGTGACCAGACTCAGTGGCGGAGACTCTCACAGTTACCTGTATTTACCCTGATGCTACCTACTCTTACTTTAATGGTGATGAGTCAGGAATACGCAGCTGCAGTACTGTGTGCTTATTGCATGCAAGCTCTCTGTACTGCCTGCGAGCCACTGAGCCAAGGTCCCATAGACCAAAGGGCAGAATGTAGAGGGAAAGCACAGAGGGACAGGACCTGTCTCCTCCTCCTGTATAATTCTCAAATTACCAAAAATAAAAAAGGTTGGAGCTCCTGCCCCTTGTCCGTCATATCACCTACTCTACCTCAGGAGAAGGTGAAGTTAGAGCAACTCTGTGTTCTGAAGCAGATGCTGCTTCTGATAGGCTTCCCCATATGGTGATGAACTGGAAATAATTCACTTAACGTTAGATCACCTGTTCTCAATGAAATCAGTTAGTGCCTAGCAGGAGCACAAAGCTTATAGTGCTCAAGGTGAGGAGCAATAAGTCTTTGCTGGCCTAAAAGCCTGTTCCAAGATGAAGGGTCGCTAGAAAGAGTAATAAAGCCACACCATGATGCTGGGGTCCTCTTCAGCAGTTCTTTAGTTTCTGATGGAATCTTACTGACTTGGAGTACTGGTTTAGAGGTGAGCTTTAGTGTTGATTTAAGGGTCTGGGGTTTCAGTTCTTCAGCTTTCCTGATATCTTTGATTATAGTGTTGTAATGGTATTTCTATGGTACCTATAGCTTAAAGGTCACAGGAAAAAAAGACAGTACATCCCCCTTCAATTTGGTAGTATTTACTGTTATGGTTTTTGAAGAATGAGAAGAAAGTGACCTGCTCTGCTCTGTACCAACCACTATCCCTGTATGAAAGTGCATATTTGTCACTCTTGTTCTCATTTTTAACCCATGGAGATCACTATTTGCATCTGAAAGCCCCTTTTAGTCTGCCTTTTGGCTTTATTTTCTTGTTCTGCTTTCTAATGTTGGGCAAAATTCTTAATAAGTATTGAGTTGCAAGCAATTTTGGCACAGACAGGCTGACCTTTAACTGAAGTGCTGGCTGCTTAACTTTACATCCTAATCACCTCAGCTTTCTTCATTACCCTTCTTTTATTAGAAGGTGTTGACTGTTTTCTAACATGTAATATGGAGAAAGATGCTTAGCTATCCTGATCAGAAGGCAGGCAGGCATACAGATGCTCAGAGTTTGTTTTTAACAACAGTTTAGCACATACTCTTGTAGCTCCCCATGGAGCAAAAAGAAATTGTTCATCGCGATGTGTTACATCAGGTTAACTTCACACCCTGCTGTAGCACTTAAGTTAATGTGAGGTGAAATGCAACACAGAGTAACTTGATATGGAAAAAAATACTCCTTAATACTCATCTACAGAGGTGGGGAAAGGAAAAATATTTTTCTCCTGTTAGCATATTTCCTCCTTTCTCTAATTACGTGGAAACTGTGAAGCTACCTAAGATAAATTGAGCGGAAGGATCCTTGGTCTGTCCTGCATTGCAGTTTAATTTCATTACATCCAAAACATGTTTATCAGAGGGATGTTTGGTTGTGACATTTTTTTATTTTTTTATCTTTATTTTTTTCCTCCAGTGGTCTGGCCCTTCCCCAAGCAGGAGGATAATTCCAAGTTATAACAGATGCAGACCATCCCCTAAGACTCAGGATCAATCAGACAGAAGGTGACTGTTCTTAACATCTTAAGGTTTACTTTGGTTGAAAAGTCTGCTTTGTGTTCTGCAGACTGATTAATTACTAAAATAAATGTTACAAAAGCAGCTGTAGTATGCTTGAAAAATAATGAAACTGGATTGCGTTTATACTCAAATGTAAACAATTTGAGTTTGCTGATGCCATGACAGTTGAAAGAGAGGAAGCTCTACATGGTAAAAAGGGCAAGTGAGAAGAGAGGATGAAGAACGGGAGGTAGAACGAAGACAAAGGGAAGAGATAACAGAACAGGGGACAAGACTGTTAAAGGCAGAAGCTTATGCCAAAGAAATGTGCAACCTTGAGGGGGTAAGCCTGTGATATGGCACAAGAGGTCTTACTAACTTTCAGAGATAGTAAAAACACAATTGTAAAAGGAAAAGGAGGTGTGACAGCTGGTAGCCAAAACTTAGAAGGAAAGTTAAAGGAAAAACATAAGGCTTGCTCTGGTTATGTATATATCCACCCACATCCCTTTCTTTTCAAGATATCCTATGGCTGTGATATCTGTATTGTAGAAATTTCAGGTGCTCAGTCACTTAAATAAGATTCATGTTGTTACAATATTAATATTTGGCCCATATAGCCAATAAAGTTCACATTTTGAGTACTTTTCACTTTTTATGCTTGATATCGCTGTCATCTTCTGTGGAAGAAATTCAAATCCTTGAAGTTCAGATATAATAAATTTCAGATAAAAGTTGGGCTAGAAGAAATTACACATGCTGTTTTAACATAATGAAAACCAGGAAACAGTCTGAATTGATCCTGTCTTCAGTGAAATTATCTGTACTAGAATGGGTCCAAAGTCTTCTCATGGCTTTGTCTGCAAATGTTTAAAGGTCTCTTGAAAAACTGATAGAAACTTAGCTTTTGTTGTGGGCTCAGCTTTGTCCCATGAGTATGCTTATGTCAGCACCTTGGGCTCCCTAGTCACAATCCTGGGTGCTTGGACTCCGAGAAAATGCTGCAAGGAGCATGTGTTGGCTAAAACTGTTCTGGGTTTTAAAAAGCCTGTTTATGGTACTGCTCTTAAGGCAAGAGATGTACCCTTCCTTCTGACTGACCATTTCAGTAGTTACTTAAAAAGCCTACAGGAGTTACTGTTAGCATGGCTCCAATATCACTCATGATATAGAAGTTGCTGTCCGTGTTTATTTTCAACTCCTTTTGCACACCATATTCCTTTAAGCTCAGTTCCTTGAGGGTGGTGGGACATGACTGCTTGTGGAGTCAAGGGCTATTTAGCCATCCAGAAAGATGGTTCAAGAAGTCTTAATGCAGATGGATGCCTCAGTAGGCTCAAGTCATATGCAGTAGCTTCCTCATCTGAGGAGAAACTCTTTGCTCCCTGGCTTGGGATGGCTAAAGACATCCTCACTGGAAGATGTAAGGCTTCACTGCAGCTATAGATGACTGGGCAAAATTAATCCCTCAAAGTTTCATCAGTGATTGCCTTGGTTTATGAATATACACTGCATTTTGAGATAGAAACAACAAATACTGCAGGAAACAACATCAAATATGATGCTGCCAGGCTTATAGAATTTTTCCGTATACAGAAATTAAATACTTTCTAAATTGAAGAATGGAAAGCACATGCTGTGGTTCTGCAAGTTGTTGCAAAAGAAGCTTTAATCCATCAGCGTTCCCCTGATGCTGAGCTTACTGCATTACCACCACTCTCCTTCGCCTCCTCTTCTGGCACTGTGAAGGCACAGCTGAGGACACTGAGTCATCTGTTGACAAACCCCATCCATGCTTTGAGGCTTGCAGGGACAGGGTAGAAGCAACCATTGCTCTCAATAGCAGCCTCTCAGGCTACTGCAGAGTAGCACAATTGAGCCCTAACTGAGGAGAATCTGCCCATAGATGTTCCCTTAAAATAAGATGTGAATGGTTTGGTTTACCTTTTAAGTTATCAAAAGTTAATTGTATTTAATCAATACTTCATATAATTTAAACATAATGCAACCAAGAAGCTTGCCTCTGAGAAACTTTCCAATGAAGGTTTGCAATCTTCCCAGGACTCAATGGTACTTTGATGAATAACATTTCTAGTGGGCTAATTTTCTAGCTAATTATCATCAAACACCTAGACAGACTTTCTGCAATATTAGATATGCTTTGAAAATAAAATGCCTTCAACCATGGGCACAAGGAAATTACAAAATCATTGCTGTAGACTGTCAAATCTTGAACTAGTTCATTACAATACTTTTGGTGGTAAAATATAAATTTTCATAGTTGGTAGATAGCAAGAATAACATAACTGCTTTTGAAATTCAAAATCACAATCCACAGGCAGAGCCCTAAATCACACCCAAATTAAATGAAGTTATGGAAATCTTAATTTGCAAACCATATTTTCCTCTAACTGAATATGGTTGTGGTGAAGAGATTCTCTGCAATTTTGATTTTTTTCCAAAGTGCTTTATTTAAGCTTTAAAGGGGTGGGTGGAAGAGGGGAGGAGGGGACCTACAATACAGCTTACCAAAACTCACAAATCTGTGTAGAACTTAGAGCAGTTGTTATACCAAGTGTACTATTCCTGTTACAGAAACACTTCAAGGTTACGTTTAGGACTAGTAGACTAGAAATATTTATGACTCTTCATTTTGCTCTGTGGAAGTAGTATGAGATGGAGGTGCAGACTTAAAAGGAACAAAAGCCTTACTGGAGGAAGCAAAGCCAGCTATGTCTCTCTGCACGACTCTGCATCCTCTCAAATGCATCCTGCTGATTCTAAGGCTTGTCCCTTGCAGGCTCACAACCTACATCTGTAGTGCGTAGCAATTCCTCAGCATCACATTACTCAAGCAACGTAACATCAGATCCAAGGCAGATTCTGTTACCATGGCTTTAATGGCGGGCCCCTGCCTCAATTTTAAATGACTGGTACTTGCAAAGCATATAACCCAAAAACAGAGTTGACAGTTCAAGTATACGATGGGAGAATAACAAACAAGCGTAACAAACAGATGGGCCAGCCAGTCTGTTACAACGTGGTTCAACTGCAGGTCTGGCTGTGTGCGGGGGGAGCTCCCTAGTCAATCTTAATTGCCATAGCTCCATTGACTTTGGTATTTACAATAGCTTTATTTATATGATGAAGATTAATTTCTTCTGTGACTGAGGGGAAAAAATAAAACCTTTTACATCCTATAATATTATGATCATTTCAGGTTTATAATGAATGTACCCACTGACAGCGATATAGGCTCTCTTCTGTCAATAAGTGTGAAATGACAAGTGTGCATATATATACACAATCTCATCGTCAGTATTTGACAAGCTTAAAAAAAAATGTTTTGGCTATAGAAGCTATCAATATAGGTGTTGAGGCATGTGGGAGGGATCCTTCAAGTTTTTGTAATGTTTGAAACAGGAACTTGCTGTGTGGGCTAGAAAGACTTTCTGTCCTCCTCCTTTTCTCCATGAGTCCAACCAGGTGGAAACCATGCATTCCAAGTGAGCTGTTATGGTTGTAGTCCGGCTAACTGCAGGTACTGCTGCAGGAAGGTTGAATGCAGTTCAGCCAAAACTCTCCATGGTAAGACTATTCTGCAGTTAGAATAAAATCTTGGATGTGTAGGTGCTACCAGAAAAAAAGTGATAATTGGTACAGACTTGAGGAAGGAGCTCTGCTGCACATGATGTTTAAAACAAAGAAAAGATAAACAAAAAAATACCCAGATCACCAACAAAACCCCAAATCTTTTACTTTGATGCTTATCTGTGTAAGAAGCAGACAGTTCCACAAGCACCATGATATATATTTTTTGAATATCTGACTGTGCATGACGTCAATAGCACCCAGAACAATACAGTAATTTTATGTTAAGCATACGTTTCAGTCTTCTGTGAAAGTTGTTTTCCTGTGCGAGACTTCAAATATAATACGGGGGGGGGGGGGGGGGGGGTGTGAAAAACAGTATGTGATAATAATTAAGACAAATGCCTTTCATACCCACTTTTACAAATCTTTTATAAGGTTGACTGGCATTATGGAAGCTAACAGTAGGTAAAGAACAGAACAGTAGAAGAACTGATTTGGGAGGAAACAAAAACGAAACTTAAATTTTTGAATCTGTTTGAAATCCACAATTTTAGGCATGAGATCAGAGTCTTATTTTATTTACAATCCTGTCTTATTTTGTGTGAGAGTATTTCTTTTAAAAGTGGTGTATATTCTATATCAGTAGTCATTTTCAGTGGAAATAACATGGTTTACATTGGACAAAACTTGCCATAAAATGTTAATTTCCAGAAGGAAACTGTTTTAACTCAAAGATTTTTGATCAAATTGACTCCACTTGATTTGATGTAGTGATCTAATGTGACCTTGATTAAATTATAAATAATGATGCAGACTGCTTGTCCTATTGACAATTGCTATCTTAAGCTAGGGTGGCAGCAAAATAATGTCTTGTCCATATTTTGCAGGGACCTTGGGTTGGAATTAATTTCTCCTGTTCATTTCAACCTTGACAAGGCAATAACTATGGCTTTGTGAAGTCAGCTATTTCTGAAATGGTGAAATAATCTTCTGAAATTTGCTCAGAACAGTCCAAGACAGATGACTAGCTTGCCATCAACCTAGAATTTTAGCAAGGACATAAGGATGCACTCAGGGGTTGATCATATTACCTGAGCATCACTTCTCCAGTCAACTATCAAGGCTGTGGTTCATTTCTATCCATTATCTTACATCAGCAGTAGAGAGTTACAGCCACATGCAATACCTGAAAGTGGAAGTCAGGTCTAAGCAGTTGAAAAGGTCCTGGGTACAAGTCAGCTCTATAGCAAGGTAGGGAAGATAATTATACTTGAATTGTCCTACAGGAAACTTAGTCAAGCTTTTGCCCCTTTTTACTCACTAGAAGCTACAGAGCAAAAAGGGTTATGGCCTAAAATGAGAAGGCAAGTTATCATGTGTAACTGAGTATAACATCAGGTAATAATGACTATTCTCTTATATCTTCATTTCCCTACCTTGGTGAAAGGGCAAATACAGACTTACTCGTGTTACCGATGAATAAATATTGTTTGGTTGTTTCATTCCAACTTCCAGTAAGAAAATATCCACAGTAGAAGTCTGTTTGGTTTCGTGTTTGTGTATATATACACAGGTGCATGTGTTTATACACATACCTTCCTAGCAAGCTCTATCTCTTATGATTAATGGGAGCCAAATGTGCACATTAGAGTGGAACCTTATGGTTTTTTGTGCATCTTAACGTATTTTAGTGGGTCTGGTTAAAAGGTTATGAGCAGTAATTAAACACTAATTGACAACTAAGTGAAATGTGCATTCACAGCATGTAAGAACACAAATTCTAACACACAGCAAGCTGCCTTTGATAGTATATTAACTCCTATCTGACAAGGAGTTGATGTTTTTCAACAACTGGGAGATGATAAAGTAGTTGCAGGGCTTTAGCAAAGGAAGTGTCAGGCTTGGTATTGCTTTACAAGCTTCCTTGGAGTTTTGGGGCCTTTGTCTTAATGTTTCCACCCCAAGCACTCCTTTATTTTACAGCAATTATTTATAAAGTGTAAAGCACCAGAGAACCATTTTTTCCAAACAATATGTCATTGCTTGACTTGGCTTAAACAAAATATTAAGGTTGCTTATCTGTGTTTATTAGTGTTGAAGGCTGTCAAATACTGTATAAAATCCAAGATAGGTAGAGGTCTGTTATAGTGAGTTCTGTAAAGACCTGTAGAAAAGTATGGCCTCTTTTCAGAAAATGACTTTCAGGTTGCAGACTTTAAACTGTTTAAATATTTCAAAAGGAGCAATAGACGCTTTTTACTGTGTGGCCACAGCTGCTGAAGTTGCAGGACAGTGTAAATCAATTGCAAATAGGTGGAACTCTCCATGGGAAGCAACTCAGGCATGCAAAGAGCTTGGTGAAATGTGTGGAGTCCTGTTTAGTATTGACATAGAGCACTACTGGAGGGAGAAAAAATATCTCAATGGCAGTCCAGTATGTATTTAAGTAACACGAAGAATCAAATTGTAATTTTTGTGTAGAATAATAACTCTAGATGAGATGTTTAAGATAATGCTAACGTGCTCTGACACAGCTAAACAACTAGTGTGACTTGTAAATTGCCATCTCTGTGCAAGCAGTCTCCTTTGGGAATGTTACTCATTTATGTATATGCTAGGGGAAGGAAAATGTTCACATTAGGAAATTGTGCAAGGTGGCAACTGTGCGTTTACTGTTAAAACTAAGATTTCTCTGGTAAATGTGCCCACCGATTTATTTTCCCAGGGATCAAGATTTTTTTACCAATTAGGTGGTGTTTTTTTTTTTTTTTTTTTTTTTTAGTGCTCATCTCATCAGTACTTAATAGCTGTGCAAGGATTGTCAAAGACTTTTGTTTGGTCACAGGGCACAGCTGAAGGCTTTAAAACAATACTAACTTAGCCTAAAGCTGCTGTTGCTGGTCATTGGGCATTGCCAAGTAGGGTTGAGATTTCAGCCATGATAGGGATGGATATATTGAAAAGTCAAAGGACTAATTGCAAATAGTTAAAAGAATATCAGTAGTTCGGTGTCCCTTTAGGAAATTACAAACCTGTTCTTTTGAACTACTAAATAAGAAATCTAAACACTATCAATTCTTGTTTCAGGGATGTTAATTTGGTGGTAGTTTTTCTTGACAGAATAGTCATCACTTAAGCAAATAGCTGATTTATTTGTCAAATGTTCATTTCATAAGCCATTTGAAAAGCTGTCAAAGTTGAAACCAGCTACACTGCAGCTATAGAAACTGGTAGTAAATACTAGATTTTTTCTAAATTATTCAAAAGGCCAGTTTTTCTTCATTCATTTTCTTTTAAATCTCATGTTGATGCTCCTGCCATAGCTGGAGAAATTGAAATACTAATAGCTCAGTGAATACACGATTTGAGTTGTCTATTTTAGAGACTGACTCTTCTCTCACTGCATGCTTCCCTTTAAAGCTAAGCACAGAAGTAGTTACTTTTACATGGTCATAAGCTATGCAGTGTCACCATCTCTAATAACTGAATGGAGAAGTATCCACTGTTGCCAGAAGTTAGGTATGTAGTAAGCCTTTTCTCTAATGGCTTTGTAGTCTGATTTCTTGAAGACTTAGAAACCTCTGCAAGGGGAAGTGAGGGTTGCAAGGCCAGCTGGAACAAGAGCCAACTGGTTGGGATCACCAGGGACTTTTACATCCCAGGAGAACTCAATATCATTGTCATACTTCTGCTGCACAATGAACTGTTTCTGAACCAGGTGTTACTTGAAAGGCAGAGCTGACCCTTGTCAGAAACCTGTTGGACACAGAAGATGATAACACAGTGTGCTGGGGCTCATTGCAAATGATTTGATCCTCCAAAAACAAAGCTTGTTTTATGCTCTTCTTATCCCAGAGGTGTGGAAAATAGCAGCCTTTGCTTTTAATACCCAGGATTGAAGGAGACAAATGTCACACGCCTGGCACCACAAAAGGATGTCTCATTGTAAACTCAATTATTCCAAAATTTAAGATTCTGTAGTGAATTTCATTTTTTTTATCCATAAAGAATAATCTGGTCTGATGTAACTGAACAGCTATTCAGTTTCTCTAAAATGATCTCTAGCATACTCTTCCTGTAAAGTACCGTAGATGTAGGGAGGAAGAACTTGAATGCCCCCAAGTCCCATCTTTATCTGAGATCTCTAAGAGCTCTTCTCCAGGGAAGACTCACATTAAATGTATATATTTTACCTTATAGGTGCTGGGATTGTCTGACTATTCTGCCTAGCTAAGGTCCAGCAACATGTGAAGCACATTAGGGGACTGAAAAGAATGAGGTGCCTGTGGAGAAAAGGCTCTTGGATCAGTGCAAACCCAGGTCATTGACTTAGCAGTTCTCAAGTTTAGTAATAAATATTGGATTTGTCTACAGATGTCATCACTGGAAAGTGGAGAAAAAAAGCCAGATTTTTCTATCCCCTAAAATATCCTAAAGAAACATTTGGTGGCATTTAAAAAGGAAAACATTATGCTATGCCAGAAACAAGTTTTACTTTTTAATATTTCTTTGAATTGCATGATAGTGATTATCAAAAGATGTTTGTGGTGTGAAAATGTGGGTTCTTTTTGCTTATTTTTTTCCCCAAGATAATCATGTTGAAACTTGTAGTCCTTGCTACATTAAAAATAAAATTATAAAGCAGTTTAGGGAGACAAGCTTTTGTTTACACTGCCACAGATGGCTGGAATAAATTAGTGGTCTCGCTAAAGAACAGTTCATTTTAGTTTAAAATGCATTTGGACACTTATCAAAGCTCACATGGTGGCCATTTTGTTATTTATTCATCGATTTGCGCCTTACAATTCCATGCCCAAAGGCTGAGTAAGGTGAGGGGTTTTCCCCCTAACAGAATTAATAATTACATATATCCTATGCTTAAGAACATTTGTACTCCTGTTCTGTACCGTACCGTGGGTTATCCTGTGTTACCTTTTCTGAAGAGCACTGCCCAGTTGTAATAGAGCAGATTAGTAAAGCAAAATCATTGCTGTGAATGTTTTAAGCTGAACATTTTTGCTAACTGGATAAGGGAATGCATGAAATTGTAATTGTATGTCCCCCAATATCAAAATACTGCTATTAGGGAGAGGTAGTGGAAGCAAGACTTCTCAAATTAACTTCTGAATGCCAACCACAGTGGATTGGATTAGGATGGAGGAGGGTGAAGGGTGGCAGAGTTGGTGTATGGCTCTTACAGACCTTTCAGAAAACACTACAGTAAAATTTTTGCCTCTCACACTCCAGCTTCACATAGTAGATGCACTTGTTTCTTCCTTGACACAGTAGAGTGAAGACATGCAGCAGATGTCTTCAGGGTTGATGAACCTGACACTGGAATCAGTGGAGCTCTTTCTTTCAACTTTACGCTAATAGTGATTTGGAAGCAATCAAACTCACATCTGAGTTGCTGTAGGGAGTCTTCAGAGAAAGCCTGTCATCTTCATGGCATTTTGTTAATTTAATTTCTCTTGGACCATTTGCATATGGGATATATCATCTTTAGACTGTTGAACATGGAAGCTGACAAGCCAGACAGAGTGGAAGCAAATAACCGAGGTGTAAATCCGTGCACTGTCATAGATGCTCAAGGAAGGTATAAGACAGCAACTTGGGCTCACTACAGGCTTTCTCAAATCCCATGAATTTGAGAGACAAACCCCCTAAAGTGTGATGAGCAATCTGGGTTGCTAAATCAGGCATACAGGTGTTGGTAGATGTTAGCTATGAGACTGTAACCATCACTCTTCATGTGCAATGAGATGAGACTGGGCCTGCAGTAAAAATCATGTGTGATTAAAGACAGTACAGTGGTTCTAAGTTACCAACTGCACAGCAAATTATAGTCTGGAATATCTTGTCTTTCTAACACTTGAACTGCTCTGAATTAAGGGCATTTTTTGAGTAAAAAGTGGGAAGTTACTTGTATGATATGTCAGTACACTGAGACCTCTAGGCTCACTAATAGATCACTGCCAGAATTTGAATGCTGAACTTTCAGAGCTACAGTGTAGCCTTTAAACTCGCAGATTAACTACTGCAGCGGCTGGAGGAGGAACCTCCTGTTTAGATTGCAGGCTGTGTTCCTGGAACCATTTGAGTTTGAAGGGCATGGCCTTGCTCGCTGCCGGCTGCTCTGCCCTCCCAGCAAGACAGCCATTCCCCACACCAGGAGGTCGCTGCCTGTTGCTGCCCCACACCAGGAGGCTGCTGCCAGTGACTGCCTGAAGGCTTTCTGAGAAAGTTCAGGTGCAATTATTTCTTTGGCATGTGAGCAACCTCTACCTGAAGAGTGCAAGGAACAAAAGGTTTATGGCAATTTTCAAAAACCTATAACTCAGCCAGGCATCAACAGTATTTCATGCCAGAAGTGAAAGTTAGGTCTTCAGCACCTATGCTCTTTCTGCCGCATTCAAACCCTGCTGGTGGAGGGGAAGGGGAAAACAGTCTTAGCACTCCAGGAGAAAGCCCAAGCTGTATTAGGCTGTGTAACACTTCTCAAAATTTCGTATAACTTCACTTTAGGAAAGGGGGAATATTTGTATTCTGCACGCCTCCATTTTTCTGCTCATTTGTTTCCTGAAACAAAGTTCAGCTGTATAGATGCTCAGTGCTGATAAGAGCATTATTTGCCACAGTTGCAAATCCAGAGATCACAAGAGTGATCCAAGGGAAGGCCAACCTTCCAGAGCTGCTGGGGGAGCTGGCACCTGCAGCAGCCTGACACAGGCTGGCTGCCTGCCATGGCTTACAGATAGGCCAGGAGAAATGTGTGGGAGGGTATACAAGAACCACAAAATGTGAGGGTAGGCAGGTGTATGGATAGATCTCAGAATCCATTTCTCTAACCCTGTACTTACTGGCAAATAACCCCTGCTTCATTTGGAGAGGGAAAAGCTATTTCTACGACATTTAAATGTTACAGTTCAACAGGGCAGCAATCTTACAGGTGTCAGGTCCACTTGGTAGGTAATGTGGGAGTAACGGGGGTCTTATAACCTGCAGAGCTAAAGAGAAAATGGCTGCGGTATCTTCCCAAAGAAGTGGAGGCTTCTCAAAAGGGTGTTATTCGTAGCAGCTGAAAACTGGCAGGGCACAGGATAACTAGAGTCCAGTGGCTGCTGCTAGTCTCTTCTAATATAGCTGTGTATTTAGAACAAATGTATGCAAACATGAGCTGTAGACAGTTGGACGCAAAGTGGTGTATTTCCTATATCTGAAAATATTCCTCATGAAAATGACTCATGGGCCTCATACACTTGTATAACCCATATACTGCTGGAGGTCAGCAACAAACGCGCTGAGGAAGCTAGCTAGCACCAGAGACCACTGAGCCGCTCGGCAAAGCTGATATTAGTGAGATGTTACAAATAAGTGCTCAGCAATGCAGGGGATGCTGCTTCTGATTTTCTTGCCAGCAGTTTAACTGCTTTGCATGGGTGATTGTAATCAGCAAGAATTGTTACATGATAGTGCTGGAAGAGACTTGAGGAAAGAGCTCTCACTTGAGACACAAAAGACCACAACCTTATTTCTCCACATCTTACGAGGTAAACAGTCTCCACTGGGCATCTCAAAAGTGCTCATTTATGGAGACAGAAAGAAATAAAATATAATTAGAAAAAAAATCCATGCTCTTCTGAGAGAGGTGTTCTCTCAAGAGACGTGAAAGAAAGAGGAAAGGCAAAGCTGTTTTCTATTGCACCCAAAGGGACATGAGTCTCAAAGCTACTTGCACCTTTTCAGTCTTTTTTTTTTTTTTTTTTTTTCTATACAGCAAATAAGAATGGAAAACTGTTTAAAAAAATCCTTTTCATACTATAATAAAGAAGGGTCAGTTTGAAAGCCAACTGGATAAAATGAGTGCTGTCAAAAAGCATGCTGAGGGCCAGATCCGTAATTCTCTTTGGAGAAGGGAGAGAAAGAATTCAAGAAATTGCTTGATCCGCAAATAAGAAAATCAAAGACTGGTTGTAATTGAAACTCCTGCATTCTTGTGGAATTGGAGAGAAAAGCTCTAAAGTACTTTCGGGGCTACCTGAAAGTGCTGTCTAGAAACTGATGCTGTGATCTGCTGAATGTTTTTGTTTTCCCAAAGGGAGAACACTTGCTTTTGCTGTCTTAAGGTAGCAAAGACAGACTTCTTTGTATATATGTTGCAGTGGGAATGTTTGTTTCAAAGATACGGTAAATATTGTCTTTGTGCTGTTGAACAATCGTTCTCTGAGAGGAGACTTCAGAGTGCAGCACCTGGCTGGCCTTTGGGGTGCTCCCTCTGGCACAGGGGCCGGGGGGCTGAGGGAAGGTTGAGCTTCCCCTGAGAAGCTTCGGGGACAACCTGGGTCAGCACCGCCACCGAGGGGGACAGGTTTGTGCCCCATGCCAGAAAGCCTTGAGGAGCTGAGTCCCTGAGCGGTGGCGCTGCCTCGCGGCGTTTCCGTCAAGTCTCCTCGAGGAGGAGGCCCTGGGGAGAAACTACTGGCAGGAGGCTTGCGGCGTCCCCGCTTCCCTTCCGAGGGCGGCAGGGCTGTGCCTGGGGGCCGAGTGGGGGCTGCGCCTGGTGCGCGGCGGCAGGGCCGGGCCGGGGGGCCGGGCCCGCGGCGGGCTCCCCTCAGGCCGCTCCGTGACCCCTCAGGGCGGCCCCGGCCCCGGCCCGGTCCCGGCGGGGGGCGCCCGCCCACTTGGGCGTTGCAGGCCGGGCTGGCGGCTCCGCCTCCTCCCGCGCTCCGCTCCGCTCCACTCCGGGACTGCGGGGAGCCGGGGGAAGGCGGTGGCGGTGCGGACACCATGGCTCGGGTGCTGAGCCGGGACCCGGTGGACATTGAGGTACCCACTCGTCCCGCCGGGACGTGCGGCTGGCGGGGAGGGGGCTCAGCCCGGCGGCGGCGCCCGGCAAAGTTTTGGCTGCGGCGGCCGGGGGCTCCGCTCCGCCGTGCCCCGAGGGCAGCCCGGCGCCGGGCAGCCTTGGCCCTTGTCCGGGGGCGGTGTCCCCTCCGGGAGCCGCTTGGGGCTGTGAGAGGCTCCCGGGCGTCGCCCCGGAGAGGGGCGTGTGGGGGCGGTGTCTCCCCTCCTCCTCGCCGCCCCCGGGCCTCCCTTCCCCTCCCCATCCCTCCCCTCCAGCTTGGCCGAGCCCCGTGTCCCCGGGACGGGGTCAGCCCCAGCCCCGCCGCCCGGGCAGGGTCCCAGCGGGGCGGAGCAGCTCGGGGGATGCAGAGGAGGCTTCGGGGGGCCCCAGCTGGGCGCAGGGGGCGGCCTCGGCTTCGCCCCCCCGGCAGCGCCCCCGCTGCCAGCGGCTGTCAGCGCCCCCGGCCCTGGGGCTTTTGGCCAGGCTCAGCGGTGACCGCTGTCAGCTGCGCTGTGCCGCTGCCACGGCCGGCGGTGGCACGGGGCGGCTTCGGCCCGGCCCTGCCCTGCCCGGGTCTAAGTTTCAGCAGCTTTGGGGAGTCCAGGAGGACCAAGTGGCAGTGCACCGACTCATCTCGAGGTTTCCCTCCGGCCCGACGCAAGTTCTGGCCGCGGCACGCCGCGCGGGGTGAAGCACCCGGTCTGGGGGAGCAGCCGCAGCTCACGGAGGGGCCGGCACACGCGGCAGCGGGCTGGCTGCTGCCAGCAGTTCTTGTGCCCTCTCCCTGCCCTCTAACCGAGCTGCTCCTCCAGCCGGGACTAATGTCCAGCAGTGGTCTTACAGACACTGACAAAACTGAACCGTGGAACGGACGGGAGAGCAAACTTGTCCAGGTCCTCCTGGAAATCAGGGAGGCACCGCGTCAGGGAAGGGGTGCTGCCTGCTCTGTCGGCTCAGGGTTTTCAGGGCGGCAGATCTGGGATTTTTCTTTAAGTGTTGAAGTTAATTTCTTATTGCAAAAGTTTGGTTTCAACAGTAAAGGCTTTTGAGTACTTCGCGCATTTATTTATTTATTGAACACACGATAACTCTTTCCGGGAGCATTGTTTTGCATTCGTAAAGCGTGACTCATCCAAAGAACAATGTGGTGTTGTGGGGCCACGTGTTGGTAGTAGCAGCAGCACTGCGTGATAGGGAGGGTGGGTTTTGAAACAGACTAGTGTTTGCATTGCTCTCAGGTTGCAAATGCAAACTTTCCTCAGTATCTTCCTGTGTCACTTTTGTTTGCAATGTTCATTGAAATTAGCAAGAAAATAAAGGCAGGCTACTTCTAACCAAACATATTGTCATTTTCCCATCTGTTTGACTAAATTTAGTCACTGTATAATTTGTCTCCCAGATGAATATATCAATAATTACCAGTAGTCTAATTGCAACTCCCCCCATCCTCCCCCATTTGACTTCTTCTGGGGAAAAAAGAATGTAGTGTATTTTCCATCGAAATGCATTTTATTTTTATATTTGAAGTAGGGAAAGTGCATATTAGCTAAGCCTATATCACTGTAGAGAAATCATTTTCATAAAATTCTCTGTCCAGTTCTTATACTGCAGCCAAGAAAGTGACCAAAGCACTCAAGTTATGGTCCTAGGGCTCACGTTGATGTACTTCCCTGCTCAACAACCAGATTTCTAAGAATATTTATCTCAATGGCTGGCTTCTCACACAACATAGTTCATATAATTAAAAGATTAAATGTGACCTTTGGAGTGCTGATTCTGCTTTATAATTCATTTAGATAGCTAATGCCATATGAAAAACTGATGTCATTGGTTAAAGAGGAGCCAAGAATCTGTGCTAGGAGCTGCTAAAATCACAGCCAGTTCTCAAGGTTTTTTTTTTTTTTTTTTTTTTTTTTTAAATCCAGGAACTTGTCCCCGAGGAATCTCATCCACCGTGGTTGGCTTAGCCATAGCACTGTCTTACTAAAGGAGATGAAAAAAATCACACAGATGCTATTGTTCTAAAAGTCTACTACTGCATTGTGGGGAACTAGGAGCTTTTGTGATTAAATGTAAGGTCTTTTCCAGGAAATGTTAGTTAAAACAAACAGTGAACAGACAAACTCACAAAACCCAAACACTTTCATTTTTGTTAGTATTTGTAAATACTCCAGATATCATTTACCAACCTCATACATATACCTCGTTCAAGAATATTCTGGGAAAGAAATCCTTCCTTTATTTTATTAATCAATTTCTTTAATATGAATGTATGTAAACCATTCATAATTATTTCTCTTGGAAACTTTAGGGTTTTTTAAAGAATTAAAATGTCAGATCAAGTACTCAAGAATTAATGAATCGCTAAACTGTGAAATGTTGAATAGAATCTTAATTCATTTGAATCTTAATTTGGTTTCTTGAGTTCACGCAAGATGACACAACTGTGTATGTTCTTCTGACTGCATTCCTGTCAAAGTCCAGAACCGTCAAAATAACTAGCATTTTGAGGTGAGCCCCAGACATTTTAGGGCAGAGTGCCTAGCAATATCCCCCTGGGTAATAACCACCTGCTCTGCTTGCGTGGCTGGCAGGCCTCACTGTCTCTGTGGTCCCTTTGGTCCTCTCATCTGGTGATGGTTGGGTGCTGGATACCTTCCTACATCTTTGTCAACTGCTGCACAGACAGAGCAAGGAGGACTGCCAGCCTCCCTCGGAGAGGGCTGCTTTCCACCAAAGTAGAAATAACTTTGCCACACTGTCATCACAAGCCTAGAACACCAACGGTAAAATTAGCACTTTCTGTTTGAAAAGTTGTTATAGAATTCATCCATGTAGCTTTATTTGGTTTTGTGTTCGAGCTGACATTTGCCGTAATTCTTGCTTCAATGACCACCACCTTCTCTGTGGTGGTGTAGGCTGTAGGTACAAATGAGTTGTTGCTCATTGTGGACAAAAGCTGTAGAGAATACATCAGCTTTGGGGCGAAAGGGGTGGTTTCTTCAGGGCCGGACTGTGCCTGGTGGGTGCTGACCTTAGGCAGGACACAGGCAGCTTGAGGAGTTCCTGAGTGCCCCGCAGGCATATTCACGTAGGTTTTAGTTTGGTCAGCAGCAAGGTGAAGGCCGCTGATGAAGGTGGAACGAGGCTGCGGCCTGCTGGGGCCTGTCGCTGAGGGCAGCACGCCTCAGCTATGGGCTGCAGCCAGTCCGGGGATAGGTACACCGGGGAATAAGACTTTATTTAAGCAGTGTGGCTACTGTAGGTTGTAAACGTAGTGGATTTGACAGCAGTGAAGGTTCTTTCTCTGGGATATTTACCTTAGTGAGTGCTGGAAAGCATGGGCTGTGAGAGCAAGTTAGGCAAGTTTCTCTTGTCAGGTTTATTCTTCTCCCAGCACAAATGAACTGAGTGAAAAGGCTGCATGTAGCAAAGGTGTGAAGGTACCGCTGAGAGCTAAGCCTGGAGTCCTGGGAGGTAGGGCGAGGACAGAAAAATATAGTGTTTTTTATTTTATTTTATTTTATTTTTTATTTTATTTTTTATTTTATTTTATTTTATTTTATTTTATTTTTTTTAAGGAACCCTCCAGTAAGATACGGAATCCTACTAGTCAACATGGCTCTGAAAACTGTCAGGAAAAGGTTATGTGAATAAAAAGCTTTTTCATCTAGGCCAAACTTTTATTTAAAAAGCCCCAGCTGTTGCAGTTTCTCTCTGTGTTAGATACCCACTATTTCTTTGAAGTTCCATAATGAAGTTTTAATGTGCAGAATTATTTTTTTAAGTAAATGCTTTGTAGCTGGGTATGATCAGATGGCAGTCCCAGCCCGATAGCTCTGTCTGCTTAGGGCCATTTGATGAGTGTTCAGTGAGGAGACAAAACTTCCCATTTCACTTCAGAGAAATTGATCAAACAAAAGTGCTCTTCTATCGTTTTTGTGGTTTTGTTGTAGTAACCTCTTAGCAGAGTGGAACAGTAATTACAGCATGATTACTATGTACTCATAGGAGATTGTAGACCATGGTTACAATGTCAGCCTTGGAGAAATGAACAAGATGATCTGCTCTCAAGGTTAAAACCTGGTCTGGTAAGTAGGATGGAAAGTCTTCTGTATGAGACTTGTCTTTTCATGTTCTATGTTCAAATCCTGTTGATGTTCAAAGAGTTGTGTAAAGTCTTGTCTCCACTGCAGAGGGTCTGCTTAATTTTAGCACTGAAATTCAGTCAAGCCCTCCAAAGTAATGATATTAAGAAAAAAAACAAAACAAAACAAAAAAAACACCAAAACTCTTGTGCTTTTCATTTTTCTTTTGCCTTTGAATTTTAATGTTACTAATGAAATAAACTTTCCCATTTTTTTTTTTTAATTTATTCTTTGTAAGAAGATCACAAGATAGTCCTTGAAAAAAAGACCTGCTGCTCTCACCCGTTCTCATGGCTGAGATTCATGGGAAACGCCAGCTATTACAAGACTTGTGGCAGTTGTCGCTGCAGTGATTGGTTCTGAAAGCAAAAAGAAACTGAAAATAATTTTCCCTTTTGTTAAGTGAATGGACTTCTTGATGACTTTGTAGTAGACTGGACTTGAATGTTATTCTTTCCAGTGTTTATTTTAACCATGCCCAGCTGTTGCATCATTTAAGGTGGAAGAGCTACATGTTGGTGCGGGGCTCTGAGATGTGTGGGGCAGGATTTTGCCTGTCACATGCCAGGACCGCAGTGGTGCGGGGTGCTCTTTGGAGAGGCTTTGAAGGGTACGGTTTTCACAGCAGGAACAACTTGTGTAGTTTTTGGTGAAGCTCAGAGGTGTGGCTGTGCCTGGTGGAGTGGGATGTGCTTGCCAAGGGTGCACAGGTGCCTTTGTCCTGCAAGCTGGTACATGTGCCTGGTACAATTGGTGTTAGTCAAAGGCAGGTGCTGCTTCGTTTCCAATGCACGTGTCAATCTACTGGCCGTCCTATCCTATACCACTTTGTTCATGTCAATAAAACGACACACGAAACACAAACATAGCTGGCACCAATTTGACAACAGGCTTCTACTTAAAATGTTGAGAAAACCTGGAATTGCTGGTGACTGCAGACAAGCCAGGTTGGTTGTGCCCCGTGTGTTCTGGCTTTGCTAGCCCTTTGGCAGCACAGAGTTCACATCAAAACCTGCTTTCTCTCCCTCCCTGGTTGCCTGGCAACCTCCTTCCTCTTATTAGCATATGATTTCTATTCCTTTTTTATTTCATCAGTACAGTGTTACACACTCTGCTCCCTGCCCTGTGCCGTCGCCTTTGTGAAGAGCAGGATTTGTGCCTTTATATGAGACTTCAGCAAGTATGTGATTTGGCAAGGAAATCAAACATTTGGGATTAGGAAACCTTTGGCTGTAAATGTCTTATCAGAGGCTCAGAGAGTGGCATTTGTGTGGGCATGTTATTCAAATTCCTTTAATTTTCACTTGCTATCATTCGTATATGAAGGGCAGAATTCTTCTTGCAGATCAGCACGGCGTAAATCTCTGGTGTCCTTACGCATCGAGAGCATCAGTTTGCAAAATGACACCAGAGATCGGCTGTGCAGATCTTGGTGGGCGTTTTGTTGTCTTGGTCTGTATGCAGCTCAAATGTGATGCCATAATTAAAAATGTAAATAAATAAGTGTCGGATATATCCAGGTCAGTTTGGGACTGGGGAAGAAAGAAGTTAAAGGAGTAAGTGGAAGAAATAAACTAAATTGTCTGGTTTTCTTATAATGTTTTTTAGGAAATAAGAAAAATATTTTGCATTCAAATTGTCCAGGTGGTTTAGACTGGGTCTTAAGCTTTACTTTAAATTCCATTTTTTCTGCTCATGGACTGGTACAGCCATAGGAAAGGCCCACATCATTTTTGCTGTTGCAGATAACGAAGAACATAGGATTCAAATGGGCAAAAAATGCCACCACCACCAAAAAACAGAATAGACTCTGAGGCTGAAATGCCAAAGCAAGTAAGTTTTGTGACTGTTTAGGTTATTAAATGTATAGGATTTTTTTTTTTCTTGGTGTTATCCTAATGATAAGCTGTTAGGCAGTTAGGTTGTTCTCCGCCCAGATTTACACTGTAGTAGGGATCAACCATGTTTTCCTTGCAAGAGGGAGGAATGCGAGAGTCTTTGTGATGTAGTTCTGATAGACAGAAATCCCTGACTAACCATCCAACACTGCTTTACAACATAGTGAGGGTTTATTCCCATGGAAATGCCATCATCTGGCTGAATAGCTTGTCTGTATCAAACCAATAGGTGTATTTGTGAAGGGTTTAGGGTAAATGAAGGGTCTGTATTAAACAGTGATAGGTGTTGGTTAAAGGCAGGAGGAGCCTTAACTCCCTCAGGTGTCACCGTATCCCTGGTGCAGCGAGGGCGCTGGACGCTCACCATGTCTCGAAGCTGTAGAGTTGGAAACCGTAAGTGGGAAGTGCTTGGGTAGCACGGCTCGGGCTGGGAATGGGGAGGAGCACTTCCAGGCTGTTGATGTGTAGTTTCAGAACAGAGTAAACCATGCATTTTTTCATGCTGTGGACCACGTTGGGCAGTTTCTCTTCTGCCCTCTGTCATAATACTTTGACCGTTTTGTGAAACATCTGGTCTCTTACCGTGGCCAGAAATGCATGACTTAAGTCAATGTGGAATTTTGAGTATTTTTAAGTCTTGCAGAAATTTCATGATTTGAAATTAGGTTAAGCCTGCTTATGAAAGTGTTTTGTTTTTTAAAAATGTTTCCAGTATTTACACATATAGCTTGAGAAAGCTTTATTAATATGATAAGTATTAATATATGTGATGACAGTGCTTTATTTGTAAATTTAAGGTGATAAACACAATGAAGTCCTTGAAATACCAAGCCTTTCATCTCTGGTCAAGTCAAGGTTCAATTTTACTTCCAGTGTGACATTTGCTGCCTGAAGCGTTACAAGTGACTTGACCTTAAAATTGCGTTTCTTTTAGTTCATTGAAATGGTTGGCCTTTCCAGTTCAACTTGACACCAGCACTGTGAATGGGAAAAGGCAGACATGCTTGACTGCGACTTCATCTGAAAGCTAATTAAAAAAATATCTGGATGTTGAATCTAAATATTTCCATTTAGATGGGATGGTAGTCATCAGTTAAAGGCTATCATGGTGCATTCCAACATTTTCATTTCAGGTTAAAAAAACAATTATATACATAATTAAAGAGAGAACTGTCCAGGCAGCCAAACTGTCTGATTGACGCGCATCTTGCCAGTGCATGTGGTTTTTAAGATATACTCGTGCGCACCACTTTGGAAATGTGGAAGTGAGGTGTAAAAACTGAAAGCTGCTTTGATAGTTTTATGTTAGTTAATCTCTTCTTCCTAATGATGTTCTTCTTTCAAGTATTAGTCGTATGAGCAGTGTCATTCGCTTTGTATTTATTATGGAGGTTGGACTCCACCATTTTTGGATGGATAGGTTGTTGTGGTACCTCATGTATTAATATATTACTGTGCACTTTTCCTTGGTTCTGTCTTGTGATTTTGTTAGGTGTGCTCTCAGGCCTCACTTAAATTGAGTCTTCTGTTAAAATGAACTCTCCTGGTTGGTGTTTCCTCGGTCACTCCAATGCCTGACTGACCTGGAGAGGAAGCAGCAGGCTGATGTGCAGGAGGTGCACCTCAGAAACCTGGGCTGCTCTTTCAAGGACAGGGGTGTTTGGTTGTGCTGTGTGCTCTGCAGCTATGCAGCTCTTTCCAGCTATGAGAGGGGCCCTCATGCTGCTCAGTCACATCTCTGTGAGCTGATTAAGGAGCAATGATGATGTGCACTGAAGGGAGCATTTTGCAGACTTGAGGTGAAAGGACAGAAGCCAGGACATGTCCTCGTGGGTGAGAAGAAATGGTCTGATAAATAGGTGGAGGGATCTAGAGGGAAGGAGGAATAAAGTAGACACTAATTCACAGGACTGCAAGCAAGCTATTGGGGAATTTAACAATTGCAGCATTTTCCTTTGCAGCCTTTACACCGTTAGCATCCATGCGAGTATCTAGCTTATTATAAAATGCTTGTTTTTGCCTTGATTCTGAAGGGCATTATGTGAAACCCAGTTCTATTATTCTGCTCTTAACAATAAGCCAGCTACCCTCCCATCCAGGCATGTCTAGCATCCATGCAAAACTCCAGAATGCGTGTGTAAAAGTGGGTAGAAGCGTTAGAATAGGTTATTAAAAATGTAGACCCATAATGCGAGTAAAGAAGATTGGAAGTATAAAAAGAGGTTTTACACCTGGAAGTTATTATAGTTATTTAGATTGAACGAGAATAATAACCAATTGTTTTCTAAGATGTATGACACATTTATGAAAAACCTTGAAGGATAAATGGATCTTTTTAGTATGCTACTTCCACAAAGGACTCTATGAATAAAATAATAGTGAGAGAACTCTCAGTGGATGCTGAATACTGCTAATTGATGAAATTATTACTTATTACGCTGCAACTGAACTCTGCTTAGAAACACTATTTTCAGTATGATTTTTTTGAAAATGATAGCTGAAATGTAAGAGGCTTTGTATTGAAAATGAATAGTGATAATTTCTTGATATCTTTGAAATGAAGGATATTTCAATGACAGTTAAAACTGAGGAAAGTGATTTTTTTTTAAGTGCTCAGATCATGGAATATTGCTGTGGAAATGAAATGAACTTTTCTGAAATCAATAACGTAGATTTAATATGGATTTATGAGGCATTTAAAAATTCTTAGTATTCTTATTTATTATAAAGCAGTCAATTATTTGTGTCAGCAGTTTTCATATTATGTCACACGTTAAGGTTAGAAATGAGGTTTGTGAGATAGGGCGTAGCCGTTGTGTTTAGGAAAACTCTAATTGTAAATTAAATCAACATTGAAGAAGCACTCCATCACTTACTGCTTAGGGCAAAAATGGGATTGAGTAACAAATTTGCCTTTGATTTAGTACTGGCGTGCTTTAAGCTGGCTGGCCTTTCTTGGTGTGTCGTTTTAGGTTTATGTACTAGCTCTAAAGGAATGTTACCAGTAATTGCTGCAAGGATCTGTGCATTGTGTGTAGAGTAATATTTTGGAATAGATCTGCAAGTGAAGGGACTATCTGATTTCAGCCTTAACAAATCTTTTCATCGGTTTTAGAGGCATTCCTCCCTCTCTGTTAATACCATCGCTCTTCAGAGTCTGAGGGACAAAATAAGCTTGTGCAAATTCACTCAAACTTACACATGTGCATGTTAACAAGGAACATTTTGAGATGGAAGCTTGGAGGTGGTTCCCAGACTTAGTCATTCCCCTTCTGTTTTAAAACCACGTTTGATATTGCCTTCTTTCGGTTCCAATTGAAAAGTCAAAATTTTAAAGATTTTAGTAAGCATGCATAGTTTTCCAAAACAGTTGGAAGTGAGAGTGACGAAAGAGATGGGAGAAAAAAAAAGTCAAACAAGATAACCACAACAGTAGCTGGTCCAGAACACTGGTGATAAGAATGCAGAACAGGAAAAAAAAATCTCATCAAAAAAACCTACAGTTTGAGTAAAATGTCATCATTTTGATGTGGTAGCAGCAACCAATATTAGTGATTGCTGAAGGGCCAACTCCTCAGTTGGGAGGGTACCATCAGAAATAGTTTTTCAGAAGGCTGAAATGAATCTCTCTTGAATAAAGCAGAGTATCTTGCATACTACCAAATCTTGGCACCAGGTGAGGAAATAAGGTTTAGGAGCCCAAAGAAAAGCACAAAACCAAAGCTAGCTCATTTTCAACTCCCAGAATAATTTTTTGTGTGCACTTAGTCAATGAACACTTAACAAAGAATGTATAAGCAACTGCGAGAGCAGGGTCAAAACTACTTCAGTGCTGGAGCAGTGTCCTAGTCAGGCATGCTCTCTGCTTTGCTTTTGTAATCGTAGCTGCACAGCTAATCAGCTCAGCCTCATCCAGGTTTGTCTTCCAGCCTGGCCAGTGGAAGGCAGGAACATGGGACTGGAGGTCTCCTCTTTGTATGCACAAAGTTACTAGAAAACCAGTAGTTTCATAGTCAGTTCTGTTTTACCATTGTATTAAACAGTTGCTACTGATTTTTTTTTTTAAGATCTTTACTCATTAGTCACACAGGTAACTTTCCTTGTTGCTTCTTAGTGTTATAACAGATTTAAAAAGTCAGTACAGATATAGTTGGTGTGTTCTTGGAATAAATACAAAAATTCATCACGTGCATTTCAAGCAGTGAATGTACTAGATCTTTTGGGTATATATTGTCACTGGCATCCTTGCATTGCAGGTTCCTTTATTGGACTTCGAAAATCACCTTTAACAAAGTTTTCAGAACGTTGCTTTGCTCAGCCAAAATTAGTTCTGCTGTTTCTGCCAATGATTAAACTTAAAGCAGTAATAACTTTAATGCTAATTTCTCTCCTATGATCAAAAGTCAGTAGAGCATTCACTTCTCATTAACTGACATGTCTCCAATGAAAGTTTGTTTTTTGGTTAAGCAAACAAACACCTATAATTGCAGGGAAGTGTAGGTTTTGTCTGAGGCGTTCGATTGTTGGGATACAAAGGCTTTTTTTTTTGTCACAAAGTTTATTTACAAAGGCAAACAAGTTTGTCTTCTCTTTCAGTTTGTCATCTTGCAGAAAAATAGAAGTGGGTTGTAAATGTATGTATGTATGATGATCCTTTTTACTGTGAGATAGCTGTAAAGTGAGGTCCGTATAAGTGATCAATTACAAATCTTGTTTGGTAAGAGAGCAATTGCACAATCTGATGCACAAGTGACATAGATAAATACGATGGCGAGGAAACAACAAACTTCTGTTATACCTTTGACATAAATGTAAATATTTTCTGAAGCTTTAAATTTTGAGCTGTAACTTGTGTGCGTTCAATTTCCTGTATCATGGAGACCATACATGTATCTGCTTCTAAAGCAACAGCGGTGAAGAAGCTGATGCTGGCTGTGACATGAATTGCTCTGCTTTTTTGCACTTAGTCAATATGATGGTTGATTGAAAACTACGCAGGTTGAGAGGAAAAAAAAAATAGAATGTTAAATATAGGTGTGGAAGGATAACTGCACCAAAATTTAAAGGCAGTAACCTGTCCCCCCCCATAAAATGAATTCAGAATACCAGATCCAACTTTGAGTAAATCTATGAAAACCATGCTCAGGTATGCCTTCTCTGAGTTTGGTATGGTAAACAACACTACGCTGAAGGCTATTTGGGTTATAGTCTGAAAATGTGGTCTCAACACAGGGCGAAGTGTTCCTGGAGAAACCTCAGAGCGGAGAATTTAGCTTGTGGTATAGTGGAGCTGAGCCCGCTTCAAGCTGTGTAGCTCTTAATGTATACTTGAACATATGAATAACTTGCTGAATGCTGGGGTGCTACCTGGACACTTAACTTTTAAGCACTGAGGGTGAGTATTCACTTTAGTTTTCCCTGTGAGGGTCAAGGCACCTCTGCAGAGATGAGTTATGTCAAGGCAGTCGCATGCTGAGTTTCCAGCAGAGTAATTTACCACCCAGAGCTCTTCTAATAGAGAACAGGGTTTGTTGTCTATGGGAAGCAAGTAACGCTTATGTTTCCCATTTTAATAAACCTTTACATTGTGCAGTAATACCTAGCATAAATGCAGTGCTGTGGTAGAGGAATCAAGGTCTTAATCCAAAAGTTAACATTGTGTAAACAAAATTAGGTAAACCGTGCCTATGGCTGTATAATTTTGCTTCTTTATTAATCAGTAAAGAATTAATGTTGTTTATATAACAAAGTGCGTGAGGTATACCACGTTTACGTTAATATAGGCATTTTCATCAGCAAGACTTCTCTAAGTTACCAGAGTGATTTAGGAAACTACTCAATTTAAGAGACAGTAGTTATATAATGTAGGGACACTTGAGGACCATGAGAATCTCGGAATAAAACTGTTGTGGAAACGCTGCTTTCTAAATATCTAATGCTGGGTTTGGGACTACACCTCCAGGATAACAGTAAGCTCTGATGTTGTTTCAGGCTAAAGAGTAGTTTTACTCTCACTACATTCTAGAGGCTGTGTAAGGGAAGCAAAATGCCAGAAATATGCTTATTCTGATATAGAAGCAGGCTGTTAACATGGGGAAGTCTGAAACCACTCAGAAGTGTAAAGATGAAAATGTTGCACTTAAGTGTTACGATAAAACCAGTGACCCATCAGTGCACAGCAACAATGTGCTTGCCCTGCTGATCTGCTTCTGGCCATCCGGTTCTTGCTCTTCTTGGTGTCTGAGCTTGTGCAGCTCAGAGAAGAAGTAAATTTTGTGATTCAAAGTTGGAGCTTCTTCCAGGTGTGGCTGAACTCTCCCTACCACCACACTCACCAGGGTTCAGCATCGGCCTCCAGTCTATTGATTTCTCAGCCTCTCTGGCTCACAGGAGGCTGCAGGACTGCTGCTTTGCTGGCTTCTTTCCTAGTTGCAGGCTGCCTGTCCATCCACAGAGGTGGAGCCTCATCTTCTAACTCTCTGGACCTTGAGGACTCTTATTTGATGCATCATAATGCAAATCATTGATTCTTGGATATGGACAAGAGAGGAGGGTTACCTGAGGAGTTTATCCTCATTTACTGGGATGGGAGAGGATTGCACCTTGCCACACGTCGATGTATCATGCTATAAATGAGATCACAGTCAGCATGTGCCTTTACCCATACCTGCAACTGTTTGTCTTAGAAGAAAACATGTCCAGTAATATAAAAAAAAAAATAATCATGGGGGATTTCCTGGGTCAGTTCCATGCTGTCTAGGATAATTTTTTATTCAAGATTTGTGATTGTCTGAAGGTTGACCGTGCTGTTCTGATGTAGTTTGTGGTGATTTGCTATTTCAGCTAGCTTTCTCTGACCTTCATCACAATGAAATCAGGTCTGAATACTGTGAAAGTTCATTCTTTTCTCATTTTTGAAATTTTTGGGTGACTTACTGAGATATGTTATAAAACCAGGTTACATAAATTGCTTGTAATATTTTCCTCATTTGTTCAGGCCTTCAGCAAGGAAATACACGTTCAGCACAAGTATCAGTTAGAGGTATCGTATGGTACATAATTGTAGGATAGAGCCATTCACAACATTTTCCCACATTCTTTCAATAACGAAAGATAACACAGAGCTAGCTTCTAGAAAACGTGACACCATGACTTACTTTTTTTTTTTTTTTTTTTTTTTTTTTTTTTTAATCCGGATTATCTTTTAATATTTTGAATAATCTTTAGGACTAGAACTTCTTCATGCTTGTTTGGTAGTGGATCTTCCACCTGTAACTGTTACATTACATGATGTTTGAAGAGCTGCATCTAACTGTTAGTGTTCCATGCAGCTTTCCAAAAGGCCTGGCAGATGTGAAAAATAAAATGTAAAGTAGGCAATGCAAAATGAAATATTAATGGACAGAGTTCATCCCTTAGTTGTCATCTTGTTAACTGACACCATTCTTAAACAATACTCATTATTCTGGGTCATCCAGTCTCATGGAAACTCACATTACAAGTATTTGTTCTTTGACTGACTAACACTTAATAAAATTAGTTTCACGTTCAGATATGCAAGAAAATAACAGGGGAAAAACTCCAGGTACTTGTTTCTGTCAGTGAATCAGCACTTGCAAAGCTCTGAAATTAATTGTTTAGTATGCTCATTACTCTTAGAAAAAATAAATATATTCTCATTATGCTCACTTGGTGAACATATGTACCTTGCAATACATTTAATGTTACTTGCTGTGAGGGAGATTACAACTCTTTTTAAGGAAATTGGGTAGATTAATGGAATGGGGTGGGTTAAATTGCTCTCCACATGCATTCCCTAGCATGCCTAGCCTACTCCTGAATTTTAATTGATATGTATAAAGCAGTTTAGCTAAGGACGCTCTGTGAAGCAACTGGAGTAAAACAGGATATCTGTGTATTACAGGGGCTGAACTTGGTAAATGCATTGTATGCTAAAACAAACCAAACAACGCATGGGACCACATTTATACTCAGTCATCATCTGTATGTGAACAGCTGCATTTTCAGCAACTTCATTATGGCTGTATGTATATTGATCTGTGGTGAACCTCAGCAGCGGTTTTGGGTCTGTTACTAAGAATCTTCCCAACAAATTAGAGAAAGTGGGCAGAATCCATGAAAAGAACCACTTTGTCTTGTCAGTAAGTATATGCAGTCTCAGTGCTGCAACCTGTGACAGAGCCTGCAGAGGGTCTTTCTGATCCTTATTCTACCTTTGAGCTACTAGTAGCAAAGATGAGGATCACTACAGACTAAATACTATTGGTGCAACTCATTGGATTCAGGACGAGTCCTTCCAGAGGCAGAGTAATCTTTAGTGTTCAATTTTTAACCAGACTTCCTGTTATAAATGAGATCTAAGGTCCAAGTAACTAGGACAGCTTGCTAGGGTTGTTAATTTGAAAAAAAACGCTGAAGATGTCAAAGTTTAGTGCTTTCAAAACTGGGAGTAACTCCACATGTTTTGCAGACCATGCTAGACTCTCAGGGCTTCTTTAAGACTGCCTTGAAGGTAGTAACAATCCCATCAACAATGTAAATTGTACTTTTATTTTTCTTAACATAGCCTCTCCAGGAGAAGCTACAGCTTACAGCAAGTTTATTCTGAGAAGCCACGTGGGTGCAGATCAACATAACCATTTATCACTAAATTCTCAAAATTTAAAACTGTAGCTATCATTTAAACGTGTCACTCATTCTCCATGTACACTAGATATGACTAATTTATTGCACTTTATACTTGCAAACTAAATTAATATATATTATTAATAACAAATACCTTCTATAAAACAATGTAGTAGGAAATGAAACAATTCTTTTATGTTTTTTTTTTTTTTTTTTTTTTTTAGCCTTTAATCTCTGTCTTGTAAAAGACATGAAATAAATAATTGACATGGGTTATTAAAGGAATTTCTTAAGGTGTTGGCTTTTGAAAGAGTCATCTGCAATATATATCGAGTTGTATTCTGTAGAGTCAGATCACTTTTCTTTCTTCCTGAAGTGAAGTCTTCTAACCCAGCCATGGAAATAAAGAGAAAACATACAATACTTCGCTGTTGCCCATAGTCATTGCTGTTGTTCAAGGCTGCTTGTTTAACTCTACCATGAGCGGTGTACAGCTGTGCCAAAAGTGTGTATGCAACACAAACTGAGTTTAATTCTAGGTATTTACAGCCCTGTTTCTTTCTCCATCAATACAGTGCCTAAATAGATTTCTACAAAAATGCAGCAGTATTATGTTCAGATTAGCAGCCATTAATGCTAATGGATTTATACCTACTTTGTTTTTAATGTAATAAATATAACCATTTATGCAAACACTAAATATATAATTCATAGATTCTCAATTACTATTCAAACAGCATCTTAATGTGAAGTCCAGACTTCACAGTACTCTGAAAAGTGATGCACTGTATGCCACAACTTCCATTTGGGAGCTTGAGTATTGCCCTTTCAACATCTGGAGAGATCAAACAACAGCCCATCTGGCAAGAACAAGAATTTATGTGGCAGAACAAACATGGGACTGGGACAATCGAGATCACAGATGCCCAAGTAATTATCCTCACCAATGAGTTCTCTCCCTGTTTAGATGGCCACTGTGTTTGGAAGATCAGGGGCTTCAGATTTCCTTTCTTGCACGTCCAGTGTGTTTTATTTTTGTTTAGCTAGGTGCATATATTAAGTGCTGGTTGCAACAGTCCCTTTGGGATGCTCTTCTCAGTAATTTTCTATTTATTAGCTGACCTACCTGAATGTATTTGTTAAGTTTGCTAAATATCTGACTAGCTATGAGCTGCAGAAAGCCAACTAGAGAACTGAAATGAATAGGAAGAGAACATCCTCACTGGTGTTCCTTTCTGAAAGCTTAAAAGACCCCAAAGCGATTTACATAACTTTGTCATTCATGCAGTTAATTTCGGAGAGATTTTTAAACATCAGGGACCTCCAGCTAGAACAGCCACCTAGGTCAAGAATCCAAGACCTAGGGAGGTAGAATATCATTTAGCTTGTGGGAATATAAGCAATTTTTATATTGTATATGTGATTTAGTATGTTCTTAATAATGTGCCAGTTCATTTCAGATTTAATTCTGGGACATACTGGGCTATGTAGTCCTCTTGGATTTCTGCAACTGTTGCACTTGGAACTATACTCCTGTTGCAGAATTCCAACAGGAGCAAACATATGGGGATTCTTCCGTCCTTGGCTTGCCCCACCATTTGTTCCACGTTTTTAACCAACTGGTGCTGTACCCAGTGGAGTACATCTGTTACGGTTTATTACTAGAAATTTGCAATTCATTTCAGAGCTTGCTAAAATAATTATAATATTCATGGCCAAGAGTACTGCATTAAGCAATTACAAAAGATAGGCAAGGTCTCGCTGAGGTGTGTGTGATTCTGGTCCTACCGTCCAGTTTGGGTGATTTGGGCACTCATCAACCTCTCAACAGTGAGTCAGATGCACTCCGACAACTGAGTGTGATCAGCTTGAGAAATCAATGTAGCAACTGAGATGCTGGAAGTGACATCCCCTATGTGAATGTCCCTGCTCTGTTTAATTAAGAATTAAACAAATTAGCATAAAACACCACTGAATGCAGTTGGTTGCCACATCTTGCCTGAGGTATTCAGCTGGGGAACAGTCAGAAACGAAGCAGAGCCTTTACTGCTGAAATTGCAGAGGTGCATCTTTTTACACCCCCTAACACTTTCTGAAAGTCAACAGCACGTAGGCTGCGAAGTAGTCGATTACCTCTTTGAATGTTGTACCCCTCCGTTTTCTTTCTGTGTGCTTCAGATGAGATGGGAATTACTAGATTGGACTATGCTATCTGCAGTTAGAGTTTTCAAGTAGGTGAGATTTCTCTTACTCTTTGTGATTGCTGGTCAGTTCAGAGTGAGCATTAGTTAGTTAGAGCATGACCCTTTAAAAAGAAAGTCTCCATAAACATCAACACAAAGTCATACAGTGGGTTATTTTTCATCCGTATCACCCACTCAAACAGACTTTTAAAATAAGGAAACATCCTGACGTAATATTAGTAATCAATCATGTTCATCAGGGTCAACCTCACACGCCTTTGACAGTCAGTAACAGAATGAGCACACCCTATTCACCGCAGTGGAGAAGTACAGTGCTAAGGCTGAGTCTTTTAAAGGAAAACTTGCAAAACCATTTTCAGGAGTTACAACCAACAGTATGCTTGTTCTGGTTCTCTATTGCAGACCTGAGTCTGGATCTGTCACTTGCATACTGTTCAAACTTGCCCCTTGACTTGAGGTCAATTTTGCTACAGAAACCTGTCATTTGTTTGATTTGAAGAGCTTGGGTTCTGAAAGACTGATTTAACTTTTTGAGTTACACTACTCCAAAAAAGACTTTACAAACCTCATTGTGCCTGTGTCTTCAGACCCAACTGTCACTTAGAAGTACTGCTATGTTCCAAGCATTTGTTTGCGTCCTTCCAAATAAAAGCATTGTAAGAGACAGGAAGCTAACTCATAGTGAAGCTAACTCATCAGGTCACTAGGTGTAGAAGCAGGCTCTTGTGAGGGGGAAGTTGGAGCTTTTATTGAAGTGATGAAACATCAAGCAATAGCATGGGTGCTTTAAAATATTTTAACTTGTTTTGCTTTACTTTACAAATTTTACTTGGAGTGTTATAATGAAGTGGAATAGCATGCTTCCATATGTCACATGTAACAAACATCTAGGAATGGAAACTTATCATAGAGATGACTGGCTGCTAGATGTAAGACTGTTTTATAGCTATGCTAGAAATGTCTTTAAGTATTCAGAGCCTAAGTGTTGTGCACAA
Source organism: Oxyura jamaicensis (assembly GCF_011077185.1). Taxonomy (NCBI): domain Eukaryota; kingdom Metazoa; phylum Chordata; class Aves; order Anseriformes; family Anatidae; genus Oxyura; species Oxyura jamaicensis. The sequence goes on along the minus strand of NC_048900.1, from coordinate 2,607,577 downwards.
CACAAATCTAAACAATTTCCTATGAAGTCATACTAAAATACTGTAGTTGTGTTGTTTCTGTGTAACAATGTAAAAAAGTGTTGTGTGATTTAAGAGTCTTCAAACTTATTTTTGGAACTTTTAATTTAAATTTTAATATTTTCTCTTCTCTTTCTACAGAATCTTCTGGCTTTAAATCCCCGAACGCAGACTCATGCAGCTCTTTATTCAACTGCAGCGAAGAAACAAGTCAAGAAGCATTGGAAAAGGAATTTTGACAAAAGCTGTTCAGTAAGTAGACACTTATTATTGCATCTGGAATATGCAAGAAATCATTGAGAGTAAATTCTCTGTTGTATGAGAAATTCAGGTTTGAATTTCCCATGTTCAGTGACCAACTTTGTCTCCCAGTTCTGTTCCTGTAGATGAAAAGTTATTTTGCGAGCAGCATTTTACTTCTTCAGAGCGAGTACGTGCCATACATTTTCCTTTTTTTTTGTGATTTGCTAGGTCCTTGGTGCAACTTGTTCCCCTTTAGTTAAGGAGCCAGATTAGTCTGAAGTATCAGTCAGTACCACATCTGGCTCAGGGCTGGCTGCTGTCCCTGGGCAGCCAGCATCTGCTGCCTCTTACGTGCTCTGCAGGGCTGCTGCCCACTTGCCCCTTTTGTTTCTTATTTTCCAAGGGTAATGCTGGGTAGAGCAGCACTTTGTTATCTTTTCAGAGACTTCTAAAGGTACTATTATTTCAGTGCAGAAATAGGGAAACAATACACATTTTATATACGTATGTATGTGTATATACAGCTACATATACATATGCACACTATATACACACAAACATGTATAGACAGTATATGTAAAAATACATAAATCTGGGGTTGAAGCATGATTCTGATTTTAGCTTTTGTGTGTTTATTTTTCAGGAAATAGGTGTTTTTAGAATATATATTTTTCCTTATAAACTGTCTATGATCTTCAGTATTTCTACCATTAAATATGGCCTTTTTCTCTCTAGATATTTAGATTCCTAGTCTGTGTGGTATTTGACTAAACCTATCAGACTTTGTCTCTTCGATCACTCATCTGATTAGAAGGTCTGTAGTGTTTTTACCATCCTCCCACAGATTGTTAGATAATCCTCTAAATTCAGAGGACTTCTAAGTAGAGTATTACTTTTTCATCTGTAAAATGTTCCCCTCACGGGTATGGAGTTATGATGTCTTTTAATAGTGTTACCAAAACACCTTCTGTCACTAACTACAGCGTCAACTATTGAACCAAAATTTTCCTTTTTTTTTTTTTTTTTTTAATAGAAGTTTCTCAGTTTCTCTCAGAATTAAGGAATCCAGTATAACCAACAAATATTTGCAGGAAAAAGCAACCCAGGGTGTAGATATAGTATTCTAGTGATACACTGTTATTGATAGTTTCCTGCTTTGTACATCAATTAGAAGAATCTCTCTTACTATATCTGCCACTTCTATTTTCTTATTTATTAGCTTAGGTATTGTTGTAATAACTGGAAACTAATCTTGTTTCAGTCTGTTCAGAGCAGGGATGACTTTATTTTGATGTCCAATGCACAGCTGTCCAATGTCTACTGACCACAGCTGTCCATCTATATGGCATAGGTAGTTGAGCTGCTCAGTAAGCGGCTCCTGGACAGCTACAGTTTACATACTTAAGTTTTCAGGCATCCTGATATCAATACTGGGCTGTAAACTCTTGTGTTTTCAGAAACTTTGTTAGGAGGCTTAGATATCCGTGTAGCAGGGCTGGCAGATACCTCATCAGCTGTTCCATTGGAAATTATTGTAGTTAGTTGAAAATCCGATTATAGCATACACATGATGAGTGTTAATACATGTGTTCTAAAGCTTTTAGCCTTTAAGATCACTATTATCTCCGAGCTTTCCCTATTTTATCTTTGTATTCAAATCATAACATTTTGGTATTTGAAGGTTTTTCTAGTTAATTGTGAAAATGCATAGCTTTCCAGAAGCTGTCTCTCTTCCCACGTTCCTGCTGCTAGTTGTGTGCACCTCATGGTGTCTCAAATGTTCTTGGGGTCCCAAGATCTGACATTGTTGGGCTGTGCAAACAGAACTGATTTCAAGTTCATAGCTAGTTTGTGTGCCTCTGCTGAATTTTCCATTGAAAGAACTTCTGAATGTCCTCAAATATCGCAGGATGATATTTTTTGCATAGGTTTGCAATCTAATAATCAACCTGGTCTTAGAATGCTGCATTATTGCATGGAGATCTGTGGTGTCACTGGGACCCTGCACTGACAGACATCTGTATGTTGCATCTTACAGAGTTAACGTTTAGAGATGACCAAAATGTTGTATCTGTATATGTATATCACACACCTTCATCACAGCTGGTTCATGTGAATTGCCTGGTAGAAATGTCACGTTTAGTTTGCAAGTGCTAAGAACCATAAAATGCTAGGAGAAACAGTAAGAGAGTAGTCCTTATTTCTAGGTCAGTAAGGGTCGTACTTTGTATAAATCTCAAACTTCTCTCTAGTTAGAAATATGTAGCTTTTTTTTTTTTGCTGTGCAAGATTTACTATGCAGCTTATCATTCTGACAGAGAAAGCCCCACAAAACTCTAAAATCAAACCTAAACATTTGTCTGGTATCCTATTATATAAAGGTCATTAGGAAAAAGTGAGAAACTTTTCATATTCTCCAAATCATTATTAATGAATGGGTGAAAACAAAGTGATAGAAGCCTTTCCTAGCCTTCTTAACATAAGAAAACTGATGTAGGAAAGAATACATAGAGCATATTTGTTGTCTTATGGTCTAAAACACTACTGGCAGTAGCTGATAGGCCTGTTAATGAACAGGTCAAACTCTATTGGAAGTCCATAGGAGGAAGTACACTTGTTTGCATTTCCTTCAAATCGGAATTGGGTTTTAGTTCTGGATTCTTTTGAAACTGGACTAATGCTGCCTTTGCAGAATTACTGTTGGAGGGAAGGTGGGAGTATGAAAATACAGAACTAATTAAATTAACAGCCTTCCAAAACTCTGAACAAAAGCTGCATCTGCTGAGGCATACACACAGTGACTTTGTAATGTCTAATATACTTCCAGATGGCAGACTTAAATATTTCTTCAGAATAATTACACAAGTGAAATTTTAACTCCTACTCTGCTCTGAGACACATTTGCCCATTAAATGAATTCTGAAGTGGAAACTGAGTGTCAGTATCTTCAGCACTTTTAAAGGACAGTGTAGTTGTACTTTCAATGAGTGATACTGTTTATTTACTGTGTTTAGCAACCAAATTTTGCTGTAAAAATGATTTATTGCTGTAGATGCATTATCAGCCAGCTTTTCTCCAGAAATTTTAACTCTGATTTAGATCAGAGTATGTGAAGTCGTTATTGCTGAATCATCCCTGGTAAGAGTGCTGCTAAACCTAAGCATTAACACATTAAGCATTTTGGTTTCTTCTGAGTCATGCTGGAAGGTGGTGTAAATAGATTCTACTAGTGTGTCTGGGGAAACAAACGTTTCTGTTGGTCAGAAGAAATTCAAGATAGAAAAATTTTGTGCTGCCTATACTAATAGTAGATCTTTGAAAAGGGTGTCAAATTTAGGTCACATTAGATCATCAATTCAATAGATTAAGCCCAAGCAAAGAAATGAAGTGCGGATGCTGTGTGGACTTTGATTTCAGTGTTTCCTAGGTAATTCAGGGTTGTTTCAAAAGTCCAAGGTATTCTTCTATTTATTGCTGCCATCTCTCTATAATTTCATTTTTCTAGGTATTTTATCTTGCTAACTTTTGAATTGTAAACTAGCTGGGCACACGTGTTCATTTGCATTACACCCAGCAGACTAAAGTCATTGCTTATAAACAGGGTTTCTAAGTGTTCTGGGCTAAGTTCTGCATTTATTTTACATGTGCAGGTTTGTGGATTTCATCTACTTGGGCAAATTTTATAAATTTACTAGTCAATGGATAATTCAGGAGGATATTATATTACAGCCTTTATTTTCTTGAAAGAAACCTTGGAGGTACCTACTGAGGGTAGGTGAGAAGATGATATAAACCCACCGATGTATTCAGAATTTCTTCAGTTTCTGCATTTAGAAGCAATAGAAGTTGCTCTAGATTGAAGAGTTGGAAGTATTTCAACAAGAAAGATGAAAAGGAAATTGAGTTTAAATTGGTTTGTAGTTAATTGCCATAGCCTTTAACAGTATTGATTTTCTAGCAGGAGTACTATTGTTCTTTGTCCTTACATTTGCTAAACCTGATCAACATTGTGCAACATGAGCCTTTCTTTCTGGAACAAAATCATTTTTAAGCTCAGCTCTTTCTGGCAGGGGCATAACTTTTGGGCACGACTCATTGTTCTATAGTTCTTTCCAGCCATCAAAGAAAACCAGATTCTTCACCTTGTCTTTTTCTGTGCAACATGATGCAAGTATCAAATTGGTCTGTGCTAAACATGGAGAGAGACCTCCAACTCATTGTAAGATGTAACAGTTAATGTTGCTATTTAAGTTTAGCGGACACGGTTACTCCCTTAAAACAGTAGTAATCAGGAGCTGGCTAAAATTTTAAACTGCTTTTCACTTTGACAATGTTTCTGTCGCTGTCAATTCTGTAAAGGTAAAAAGGAATTCATATTTAAAAGAAAGTTTATAAGGACCTCTTGCTATACAAATTTCCGTATTTGCATAGAAAAAAAATGTAAATGAGATGATTCTTTCTCAGCTATAATCAGTTTGTTACTCCTAAGCATTCCCTTCTAGTCAGATGGAAAAATGCCATGTGATTCTTGTGCCCAATCAGGTATCACAGTTACAGAATAATTAAGTTAGCAGTTCACAAATAACTGATGGCTGGAAGCAGCAATGCTGCAAATTGCAAACAAATGGATATGAAACCTGGTTCACCCAAAGCCTGAAATTGGGAACCTTAATAAATAAATACTTTCTCAGTGAATAATTTGGCCATTTCTAGACATGTATTGATGAAAGATGATATATTTATAAATAAAAAATAATACCATGTATTGTAAAACAGAGAACAGTCATTAAAGGAAATCAACTCAATTATCTTTATAATCTAAACGTATAGTTTACCTTTGCAAATATTTATTTTTGTCTTCATTGCATATGAATATGCAAGTTTAGCTCTTTTCTGAATGGATATACAATGGCAGATGTCTGTCTAATCGCTACTCTATTCAAACATTAATTGGTAGAACATATGTAGAATTCTACTAGTCTGAATAGGTATAGGATAGCAGCAGTCGTTTTAATCACATCACTATTCAACCACTAATTGGTGTGATGATTAAGGGACATTAGAGGGAGCACTTTGACATCTGATTCTTTGAACTGATGTCTGCTCAGGCTGCGCTGTATTCATCGTGGCCAGACTGATTTCTTAAATAAAATGCTCTGATTCCCAAATGTGGAAAATATTGCATTAGGATCTATTGAGGTGATTAGGGAATTTGAGAATGATTCTTTTATATAACTAGTGATTGACTGTATATGCACAAACTATTCATATGAATAATACATGAGTTACTTTGAGTATCAGAAAGAGCTGAGAAGTAACATCAAGAGATTTCCTCTTTTCTCATAGTGTCAATAATTAAATATTAATACACATTTTAAAATGTACCAGTTTAATCATTTAGCAGTCAAATTCCTGCTCATGCATTTTTTAGATTAACTAATTACTCTGCATTTTCTCGTATCGATACCATATGCTGGCATTCGTAACCATTTCACTAGAATAAAGTGGTTTCCACGTTTATATATGATATCACTTATCCTTGCTCTAAGAAATGTATCCAATAATCCTTGAATTTTCTGTTTTATTTTAGTTTATCATAAGGTTTTTCTATTAGAATGTCTCAATAGCTTCTAATTTGACCGACTGCTACAAATTAGTGCCTTTATACAAATTTTCAAGTTGTATCAAATTTTATATATTATCTGATGGCAACTTACTCCTAGTGCTTTTATAGTCATCTGCATAGGGTTCCTTCTTACCTTGTGGCTTTCCTGGAGTGCTGTGCAAAACCACCTTCCTCTGTTCCAAAGTCTTCAGGTTTGGTTTTCTTTGGGCTTATAGATAAGACTCCTCAGAAAGAACCTTCCATATAGTGTGTGTGAACTTCATGTTCATGTAGTAGGAAGTGGTGGTTGGTCCAGTCTCTGGAGCTATGGTATTGCCGTGTGGAAGCATATTTGCTTTTAGCCTTTCTGGCTGTATTCCTGTTGCAGTGGTTCTGTCCATCTTCACAGGTCTACATGTTCATGTTTTTTGCAGTCACTCCTTCCATCTCCTGCCTGTCTAGTTTTATCAGCAAGTATCTGCAACAATAACTGAGTAAAACTTTCTGTTCCTCTTTAATGCTGGGAACAGGAAAACAAGGGGTCAGAATTTAGGCCATAAATTGGATACATGTCAATCCAATGCTTTTGCAGAATGTACAGCACATTGTCGAATTGTTCAGTGTGTGAGGGTATGAAATCATTTCATTCTACTCTGTGCCAGCTAGAAGAGTGAGAAGTCCCTAATATACCTTTTTAATTGGGTTATACAAATATCTGTCAAGAAAGATCTAGCTTTGTTTTGTTTTATTGGAGGTGGCCTTGCACAGCATTCAGTGAGAGTCACAAGATAAGAAGAAACCTTTTGCATATAATTAAAGAGGACTAGGGATAAGTTATCATTTTTGATAAATGCATTCCATTTTTCCACCAGGGGCTATAATTGCTATTTGCTCCCCCCTTTTGTAAAGAGAAGCATTATGTTGGTCTCTTCTGGCCCCTTGGAACCTCTAGTCTTCAGAGTCTGTCTGTGTAATTGATAGTGGTCTGTGGTTTGCTTCATTTATTTCCTTGATGACTCAGTGATATGTGAACGTCTCATGTTTTTGCTAAAAATAACACTTCTAGTAGTCATTATGGCTATACCATGCCATCTTCATAAAGGGAACAGAGAAGGATGTGAATAATTCAGTTTACTCTGCGTCCTCTTGCTTTCCTTTCCTGTATTTAACCTGTATTTTCCTGTATTTCCTGTATTTAACCTTTATTTTCCTCCTTCTCATCT
>NC_048900.1:2288484-2300478 GCF_011077185.1 Oxyura jamaicensis | reverse complement strand
AGAAAGAAAGAAAGAAAGAAAGAAAGAAAGAAAGAAAGAAAGAAAGAGGCAATAAATAAATAAATACAAGGAAAATTGTATCAGAAATCTCCTGTAGGCCCTTTTATGAAGCCATGTGAAAATATCCGCTGAACTCATTAACTGTCTTCATCATATATGTAAGAATATCAGATATTCACAGATAGGTAGCTTTCACTGTATGATTAAAACGGTATTAAATCTTGCAAAAATAAGACCAAGAATAAAATACAACATGAGCAATAGCTCAAAATACCACATATAATTCCCAAGGAAATTTTGCAACATTTACGAATACATGCAGCATTCCAAGGTAGCTGATACAACTGCAAAACAAGCCAAGGAGAAATTCTGAGTCATCTTCTTGTTTAAGTTAAATAGTTTGCAACTTCTGTAGATCTCCCTCACTTTTTTGGACTGATTATTTGTAGTTTGAGCTCTGCTATTGAAAATCACTCCCCACCTCTTGTGCTCAGGTTCTATTCTTTATGTATATGAAAAATCCCAAAGAACAGCAATCTACTTTTTTTTTTTTTTTCCCCCTATGATGAACATTTTCAAAGCCTACTTGACCTCAGAGGTTTTACGGTTTTATTCTCTTTGCAGGGAGAGTATTGATGTAAGGGAAAAGAGAAAGAAGAAACAACAGCCAATAACTGCATTTTCAATGAGAGAGCTTGCTTCTGAAAACAGCAAAAAAAAAATATATAATAATACCATCAAAAAAAATGAACTGAATGATGGAAGAAATTTAGCAAGAGAGAAAAGCAAACATAAAGACTTGGGTAAAAAATAAATAAAATTTGAGGTCAATAATTTATCAAGCCCAAGCCAAACTCCAAGTACAAAAAAAAAAAAAAAAAAAAAAAAAAAAAAACCAAATAGTCAGAGATGGGTTAAAAAGAAGAAAGGAGGTCCTACTGCAGGGAAGAGGAAGATGAATTTCCTCAAACAAAAACTTTTGTTTATAAAGACACTGAATATTTTTGTGTAGTGGCTGTAAGGAGCTTCTCAGGCAGAGAAATCAGGTTAGCCTCTTTCTCACACCTTCACTTGAATTAAACAAGACTGAGAAAGACTGAAGCAATTAGAAGAAGGTAGCTGATTCGTGACAGTCTTACAGTCTGAGCATCTCTTTAGAAAGGAATGTTTTAACGATAATGAGAAAAAACAGCAGTAAGAGATGTCCACAAAGAAATAACAGAATACCTGGGTTTTGCTTGAAGTTAGGGAACTTGCCACTCTACAAAGGGATGTGTTGTAAAGTTTATTATTAAATGACCCATCCATAACATTTTGTGGAGAAAATCTGCCAGAAAGATTGAGACTATTTATTACAGAAGCTGAGTGAAGCTTACTGAAAAAGGTGACTTATCTGATACCCTTCCCTGATCAGGGATTCTCGGCAGAGAGAGGCAGATGAGCTCAGACTTGAGTGATTTATCTGTAGCTGTCCGAGAAGTATTCACATTTAGAATTACAAATCCCAAACAGTCTCCAGGCAGTTCTGCCTTGGCTGACCCTCTGGACAGAGAGGAGAATACATTCTGTTAGTTCAGACAGGGGAGTGGGAATGGTCAGCACTAATAGCAAGGACCAGCCCAACTCCAGTTCTCAGGAACAGTGGAGAGGTATGCTCAAAAGCTGATAGCACCTAAGAGATAGCTGTCCTTGGAACAGCTATGACCCTTGATTTGGCTGGCTGTATTTTTGGAGGGTTGCTCCAAATCTCCTGATGCCTGCCCAGAACTCCCTCATCTGTCTGATCTGCTGTTGGGTTGGTGATATGTAAATTCCAACATTTGTTTAAATTCCGCATGCTGCCAAAATGCCTTTTTTATAGACTTAAAAACCCTCTGTGGTTATCCAAAATCTAATTTAATTTTTGGATGGCTTTTCCCATGGCTTTTATTTTCTCTATTTTTCAATATTAATTGAAAATGCATACTTTGATATTCAGCAGTGTTGTTTCTTCTTTTCTTACTATTCTGCACTCTCAGAACTCCTGCTATATGCGGATACATCCTCTGGATCTTTTATTTTCGGTTACACTTCTGCACTGCTCCCACATATTTATTTGCGTTCCTCAGGTTACCTCCCTATGACTATAAATTTTGTTCCTTATATCATTTCTGTGGTTTGTTTCTTAATAATTTCAGTCATTGTCTTTGAGGGCACAATATTTGGTCAGCCTTTATCTGCTTATTTTATTTATTCCTTTTTTATCCCACAGGTCTTGCTGTGGTTGCCCTGTTCAGTAGTTGACACATTCTGACATAGCTTTGTTTGTCAGATGAGGTAGGGCATGGAATACTGCCCCACCTGTTGGACAAATAGCCACGGAGTTCCTCAAGCTTAAATTCTTTGAATTTTTTCACCCATGTGTGTTACTGGTATGTGTATGTGGTCTTTTGCACATACATACACAAAGTGTTATATGTGGATGCTATCAGCATCCAGCTGGAAGCCAGCCATCCTGGGAGCCCTCTAGCCACACTTAGTCCAGTGCTGTGCTTAGCCTGTAAAAGTGTATTGTAAAAGTCTTTTATAACCTATAAAGTATATTGTAAGGGTGTATTGGTCTAGGCACTGTTGTGCCATAACAGTGTACCATGTCTTCCCGGCCTGTATCTAGGTGGTTCAACAAAAGTAGCTTGGGCTCGCCTGCCTGCAGATGCCAGGTTGTCATAATCTTCTTCATAAACTTGATGCTGTTGCATATTTCAGGTGGAACTATGCGTGTGTGCCCCGTAATTTATGACTCCGAGTCTGTTTCTCCAGGTATTTGCTCCAACATGAATCACAGCAGTAACCTCTCATGCTGTAGCCCATAGCAATCCCTTCTCTGTCACTGTACCTCAGAGAATAGTCTCATCACATCTGACAGTTCAAGCAAATTTAAGTTAGTCTTCAGGTATGGGGAGAAATCCTAGGGTCAACCCTTCTCTTTTCTCCCCCTCTCTGACTGTCAAAGGACTGCCTCACGTGGTTTTATAATGACTGCTATGCACTAGCAGCCCGTAAGAGAGGAAGGGCACTCTGTTACTGCATATAAAACTAGAATGACGGTGTATTCCAGGTCAGGGCTGATTAATATCACAACAGAGTTACAGTAATTATGGTGCTGTTTTCTGTATTAACTTCTTGCTGGTTTGCTTGTCTTTTATCGTGACAGCACATTAAGCAGAAGTTTGTGTGAGCTGCCCATGGTGTCACCTACTTTATTTTCTCTTCTAGCTTTGTTTTATTTGAATATATCTCTTTCCAAGAATAGCAAGAGTTACTTATTTTGATATACTGAATAGTTCTTTATCAAACTGTTTTTTTTTTCACCATCATAGTACCTGTTCATCTAATCATGTAAAATACCTGTGAAGTTCCTTAGCTTTTCATGAATTTAGTTTGAGCTGTTATCAGTATCAACTCTGTAGTATTCCAGTTCAAATCATTTCCTGAAACACAGAACCATATCTAAACTGGAAAATTGTGATATATTCCTGCGTTAATATTTTGCCTTTTCTGTATGTTGATTGTTATATTTCAGCTCTCTATTTTTGCTTAGCTGATTTCCAAACCCACTTCACAGCTACCTAATTTCTCTGTTTAAAACTCTGTTTTAAAGCCTGTGTCAGAGGCCTACTACTGAAACACAAACTTTACCAGTTAATTATCTGGTATTTACTGCCTCACAGTCTCTATCCAGAATTGTGATAGATTCATGAAGCACAATTTTTCTTTACAGAAGCCAGATTGAATTACGTAGTAAAAGTTCATTTGAGTTATGGTGTAAGTCCCCTAATAGCTAGTACTGCAACTTCTTTACTTGCTTTGCTGAAACAAAGCTTAGAGGTCCCAGGTCCCTAAATCCCAAGACACATTTAATATCATTTTTAACTATTGCTAAAGCATTTGTAATCTTTAGATGTAAAAATTAGTTTTAATGAGATTGCATATTTTTGTTAGGCTCTTTACTTTAAATTAACGTTGGCCATGTACTCTCTGATCCTGCTGACTTATTCTCTTCTTTAATATATCTGATTTTTTCTAACATTTTTCCTTTTTATATCTCAGTCTTTGACAGCACCTCGCCTTCATTACCAAAAAAGACCAGGTGGAAGACGGGTATCTCCCCAACAGAGACACTCACTGATACAGACAGACATTTAATTTCTTTGCAACATTTCGCCCCCTTTCTGTGCTCTCACCATATCATAGTAAGGACTCTTCCAAGGAGCCCCCTTTTATTCCTCAACAACTGCTGAATCTTGAGAATTACCCAAACACCAAAGATGATGAACAGATGTAGTACTCGGGATGAAGTTCATAACTTTGCTGTGTAAATGTCAGATTCTTTGCTCGGAGGGGTGTTTTTGATTACTTGGAGTTGAATCAACTTCAGCGTTTGTGTCCTTGTGAACGTTCCCTCAGAGCCATGAGGACTGAGGTCAAGACCTGTCCTTGGGACAAACTGCTATCACAGCAGGCCTCTACTTCTGGTAACCTAAAGATTACCCTGTTTTCCTTACCTGCTGTTGCTGTCAGCTTTGAGTGAACCTTTCTCCTGAAGACAGTGTTTTGTAGTGAATCAAAATGTGCAATAAGAGGACAAGCATGTGTGTACCCTTTGAACTTGCTATATGAGACAGTACCTGCACTGGCTTTCTTAAGAGAGAATAGGATAGGATTGTGGTGGTTGGCATCTCTGGAGAACATAGTCTGTTAGCGTGGTCTGCATGAATCTGGAGACAGCAGGTCTACAAGGAGCCTGAACTGTGAATCATATTTACAAATATAGGTTTACTAATATGATGGCTAATGACACGCTAATCACCATTAAATGCTTGATATATGAACATTAAAAATACAGCTATAGTAATAAAAGTAGCATTGTAAAAATAATATCCTACTGAACAGATCTGTTCCTTCTGTATACTCAAAACCACATCTGCTTAGCTTAGTGACAAAATGATTTTTTTCTGTACTCATTAGTAACATAAAACTAATGGATTCTGCTCTGATTCTCTCCATAGCAACTGAATTCCCTGCCAGTTCCATTTACAAGACTAAATTCCTCTCCCAGCTCATTCCGTACAGTTTTGTTGAGAAGAGTGGGACAGCACAGCAGTAATCAAAACAAGTGCTCTAGGTCCCTGTGATTGCAAAGGTGTAACTTAGGGCAAAATTTAACTTCTGGATTTTTTCTTTTTATTGCTGCTGGTAATGTATAAGCCAGAAAGCACACAGCTTGACTTTCAAAACCTGGCTTCTGTTTGCAGGTTTGGCAGTTAGGGGAAAAAATAAATAAATAAACTGTAAACAGTGCAGATTTGATCTGGAGGCCATTGAGATAAACTAAGTGTGGAATCCCATAGCGCCATTTTAGCCAGTTGCTTTTTGGAGTGAAACTGCACTTTAAACTGCAAAGGGTGATTGTCTTGCTGCACTGTTTAGTTTGTTCTAAACATTTATGATTTGATGGGAACAAGAAACTCAGAGATATCATGAGATGCTGTAAAAGAGTGCACCTGCAGAACATCTTTTAAGTACCAGTACTTTTTTAGTCAATGAGGACTTAAAACTTTGCAAATGGTTAAAGATACAGATTTTGCTTGAGAGTAATAAATGATTAAAAAACAAAACATCCAAGAGTGTAAATGTGCTATAAATCATTGACACAGTCTTTTGAAATTACTTTCATGCCTCCAAAATGTCATGAACCTCCCTGTTTGGGATTCTATGTCCCCCAAAAGTGTGTTTTGCGAGCTGCAAGGAGTGAGACTTTTTACATATTCACAAATCACCATGTCACATGCATTGTTTTTGTTATTCCCTTTGCAAGTTTGTAGACGGAAAAATCTGTTTTGATCATGTTCTTCTAAGTAACCACTTCCTAAGCTTATCTAATGGTATCCTAAATCTGGGACAGTCTCCCTCCTGTCCCCCAGCTGCTTCTCTGGAAGGCCATTAACCACCTCGCTCCTTTCCTATTTAAAAAGTCTTTTCTAATTTTCAGCTTTAAATTTATTCATGTCTGGCTTATAATCATATGTTCCTGTGCCAACATTGTCGTTTATCTTAAATAGCTCTTTTCCCTCCCTGATGTATATATAAAGAGACATCATATTCCTGTTCTGCCTTCATCTTCCTAGGCTAAACATCTTGTTAGGCTCTTTTTGTCTTCTCTTGTAAGAAAGGCCTTACACCCCCTGATTATATGAGCAACCCTTCTCTGCAACCTGCTAGAGCTCTGTTTTCTTGTAACATCACATCCAAACTGCATTTAAAGAATACAAATGTGAATCCAGCACCTCCCTGAGAAAATTGTTAATTACCTACGCTGTATCAAAGTCTGCCTCTGTTAGATTAAAAAGCTTTTCACTATCAGGAATCTCCCCATGTAGATCCTTTCAAAACACGAACAGGCAGTGGAAAGCTACATCACTGTTTGTTGCACAGGTTTTATATCATTTCTTTATATTCTAAAAGAGAGAAGCCTGGTACCATACTTGCAGACAACAACTGCATTTGTGGCACACAGTGCAATGTTTGGGAGCTGTATACACGAGAGAGGGGCTTACAGGATGCTTAGTATTGCTGGCGGCAGTAGATCACAAAGAAACCTTAACAGGTGTGATACAGACAAGCCTACATGAGACCTGAAACAAGCTGCAGCTGCTTTCAACAACTACAGTTTTTCAACAGATACAGAAGACTGCAGAAACTTGTGAACTGCAGCACCCTCAAAACTGCGGAACAATTCCCAGTAAATCCATGAACTTTTCTGAGTAGGAAAAAGAAAATGAAAATACAAGAGTGTGAGCAGGTCCTAAGGGATTACATTTAATTGAGTTACTGTAGTTCATCAGTGGAAGCATGCTAAAGGGCTGTGTGTTCAAGCCTAGCCCTTTGCAATAGCAAAGCAAAAAGTATTAGCTTAAACACTGTCATAGTAGTTAATTGACCTTTTACAGTGGTTTAAGCAAACAGATTTTACTTCAAATTTGCAGTGAATTTGGACCATGCACATAATCAGCTTGCACAGCTTTGTTGATGAGTGCTAACTCATTAAGCTGTCATAACTTGCTCACTTGCAGTCATCTGTCCACACTCGTCATGCTGCCTTTAGCAATGTGCCATAGATGTTTTATGCTGGAAGAGCAGTAACGTTCTCTTCGTGTTGCTGAGGAGAGCTGGAAGGCTTTTAGCACTGGATGAATGCAACCAAGGTATTTCACGTGTAAGCAAGTTAGGGTTTGGCACAGAGAAAACATTTGAATATTTTTGGAAGAAAATAGTATACTTTCCCTATCCTTCTTCCTGGGTTTAGGATATGGCTTAATTTCCTACATCAGCAGTCATTAACAGCAACTTCATAGATCCTACCACTGCTCCCTTATTCCTCTTTGTGGCATAGGAAGAATGAGTGACTTTTACTGTGTTTGAAAATAAGGGTGCCCAAAACAACATATGCAACGAAAACTTAAGGTACTGGTATCCAGATCTTCTTCAATTTTCTATATGAGAATTGAAAACAATATAAAAGATTGTATATGACTATAAATTATACAGGTTAAATGTAGTATGTTAGTAGACATTTAAAATACTTGATATCCACTTCAGTACACTTTTTTTTTTTGACTGATAGGAGTAAGGTAAATATTGCTTCTTCAAAAATATTGAGAAACGGAATATGAAAATAAATTCTTATCATGTTTCCTGGCAATGAAAGACCAAAGGTAAAATCTTTGAAGCTTATAATTCTAGGCAGACTTGTCTGTGCCTCGTATTTGGCTTGATCTTGAGCATTTTTCAATTGACTTGGATCAAATTCTGTAATGAAAATCATAATGACTTCTTGGTTTATTACAGTAGCATGGCTTTGAAGCCAGTTCTGTGCTCCTAAAATTCAGTAAGATTTTTGAAATACCTAACAGTTATACCCCTTTCTAAAGCACAAGTAGAATGTATTGTTGCATCAAATATCATGCATTTACTGAGCTTGACTTTATTTTAACAATGTAGAATGCTACACCTAAAATCTAGCTTGTTTTGCAGCATGAGAACTGCTATTGAAGCCTCCTCAGAAACCTCACAAAATATCCAGGGCAGCAATACCATACCACAGAGTTAATCCTTTAAAATGCAGTGATGTTCACCACCTATGTTACAATTCCATGAGTTAAACGGATTTAACTGAAAAATAGCCATAGGCCAAGGACCTGGGACTTGGCCCACCTGTTCCATTGAATTAGTGTAGTTGAACTACCACTGAACTGTGCAGTTTCGCTTTATGTGAAGTGCAAATGATTTGCATCAGGTAGTTCCTCGACAGCTTATTTTAGAAGGTGTCTTCCTCTTGTGGTATGTAGCTATATTCTGTCTGCCATGCAAATTTGTTTTTGCAGCACAGATGTGTGAGGCTGATGCCACAAACTCTTCCCTGTGAAGTTCAAAGAACTGAACCAGAACTTGTGGGATTAGACCCACATCTTAATTCTGTGCAATATTTGCAATAATCTGATGATCTTCATGTCATTTGTGCATCTTTCTTACTACAGAGAGAAAAGCAATTATTGCTCTCAGTTTATTTGATCGTGTTGCTTTCTTTTCTCACTGTGAGTTCTTAAATTTGTAGTAATGAGAAATGACTAAGGATGATCAGATTGTCTGTAGCATGTCACTCCTGTTCTGTGCTCCATTTTATTCCTTTAAGCATCACACAATAATGGACAAATTAAAATAGTACATTCAAAGGGTTACACATGTAACCTTTTTGTATAACACGTTTGGATACAGACAAATACTTTTAGAGTTGCTTACATCCACAAAGTAGAGTATTTTAGAGTATGTATGAAGGTTGATGGCTTGGAAATTTATAAGAAAAATCATAAACATCTTCACAATACCTGTCCAAATTTTCCATGTTAAAGTACTGGAGAGTGTTTCTCTGCAGCTATAGAAACAGCTTAGGTATCCTCTAAATGAGTCAATATTTTTTTTTTCCCTAGGATATAATTGGAAAAGCACTGCAGTATATTGGAGCATATGGTGAGCTCTGCAACACAGAGCAAGTTGTGGCTCTGATTGACGAGGAAATGTGTATCAACTGTGGCAAATGTTACATGACCTGTAATGATTCTGGCTACCAGGTAAGAGCACAGCTGTAATTAGCAGGAAGGCACAATGAGTTATCTTTTTGCTGCTGGGAAGAAAGAATCCACCTTCTGTTAATGAGCAGGTGGTAAAAACAGATGTCTAAAATACTGGATTTGAGCCCCTGCATGCTCCCAGGCTACGCTGTGCAAGCCCTGTCTGAGCCGTTTGCACAGCGGTGAGCACAGCGCCCAGCACGGCTTCCTCTGGACGGCTGTGCAGAAGCGGCTGTGCCGCTCTAGGTCACTCTCCCGGTATGTCCCTAACTGCGAGTGGGAATGGGCTGCTTCTGTGAGGAAGAAAATGAAGGAGACCCATGTCAGATGCCTATGAATTTTGATGATTTTCAAATACGTGAGGGAGAAAGGGTTCGAACCGAGGCTGCCCCTAGCCCTGGGCTGCCCCTAGCCCTGGGCATCCCTTCCCATCAAGAAGATACAGGGAGGCAAGAGACGTTCTTGTGCCAAAAACTGTCAAAGAAACTTAGTCTTTGTTCCATCAGCCTGAGCAATTTTGAGGTGGGACTCCAGTTCACATCAAAGTATGTAACTGATTCGTGCAGTATGGTATTGGCATTTTTATATACCACCAGTTTATATTTTTATATGCCACTGATTTCCATGTCCACTGGAGTTGATGAACTGGTCTGTGGGAAGAAGGGCATCACAGGAAGACCCATGTTCTTTTAGAAAACCAAAGCAAAATCTAGCATAATCTCCATGGAACCTAGTATGCATTAAACAATAATGTATACACAAATTTTCCCATTCATCCCAGTACAAGAACAGTTTGTCAGAGACTAATACTTTAACTGAGCAACAAGTTTCATCAGAACACCAAGACCTTTTGTTTATCCTTAATTCAGTCTGATCAATATTAAGTCTGAAGTCTTACTTAAATACATACTGCCAAAGAAAGAAGTCTTCCTATTTAAAAATCAGCTCCCACAATTAAAACAACCATCAGACCAAAGGTAGAGGTTTGTTTTCCGTTGATATGAAAAAACTAGTGCTGCATTTTTACCAGATTAGATGATTACTGTAGTCTTCATCTAAATTTCTTCTTGACACTGTGATCTTCACTGATTCTCCTTCCATTAGATTTCCCAGCAATAGGGAAGATATAGCCCTGGAGAGCAAAGGACTGTGTTTGTATTTAGTGAAACCTACTTTTCTGTAACTGGGGGGAAAAAAAAAATCAGCACCAAAAGAACCAAAGCTTAAAACCCCAGGAGGTTCTTTAGCACAAAAAAATGTTTTTCCTTAATTAATTAAGGAAACTGCAAAGAAAATAATTGCAAAGAACTGCAAAGAACTTCTTAATTGCAAAGAAATCAAAAGCCCCCCACACTTCAAAATATCATCTGCTTTGTGCTTATCTTTGTTTCAAAAAATCCATGCTGTTATGCAGACCTACCACCTTGTAGGACTCCAACAGAAAAGCTTTCCTTAACTCGAAGGTAGTGCTGTAGTCCTAAATTCCTCTGTCTCTTTGAACTCTCTTCCAAGATGTGCATTGTTGTTGGGGAGAGAGGAAGGAGTCCTAAATACTCACAAGCCTACGTTTTCTTTGTGCTCGAGCTAAGCTAAAACTTACAGATTCAGGGCCGTTAGTACGTGCTCCGTGCTCTTGCCAGCTGCTACAGCAGCTTTTCAGCGCCCTCCTGGTGGTGAAACCCCAAACGCTGCAGATGTGCCTTTGGACCCAACCTGTGGAGCCACGCCGTGCGCTCCCACCTCCCCTCTGGCTGCCCCAGCTGCTGGCGGTGGCTGGGGAGGTTTGCTAAGGCACCGCAAGAGTTCAGCTTTCAGGCCTGGCCTTTCCTCCCCAGAACTCTTTTAGAAGTACATATTCCAGTTTTTTATTACTTTTTTGTACTTTTCCAGGCTTGCTTCTTAGATGTTGAACCTTTTGCGGTTGTGTGAAGCTTTTGGTTTTGCTTTTAATTGCCATTTCCCATTATACCAGCAGCTTATTTCATTGAGACTTCAATTGTTATTTCACATTCAAATACACTTATCACACTAATTGGTAATGAGGATTCACTGCATGGAAATGTGAGAAATAAAGCAAGCTCTGCCTGCCTGGAACCCAGATATCCCTTTCAAAGATTTGCAAAGGAAAATAATCACAGGAGGCACAGCATGCTATGTTTTTCTCTACTTTTTTTATTAAATTAGATTGTTTATGCCATGCTGAAAATAAAAATCAAAAGAGTGCCCGGTGATGTGTGCAGCCAGCGCTGTGCTGAGGCCACCCAGGCATGTCCCGGTGTCCCCCAGACCAGCAGACCTGGCAAAGCACCGAGTGATGAAATATTGTCTTCGTGTGGCGGAGGAACATCCCTCTGGGAGCCTAAACATCACGGGCCGAAGTCAGCCTTTTGTAGCCACTCCTCGTGGCCGTGAGCTTTTGCCGAGGTGGAATTTCTGATTTTGAAGGGCCGGGGGAGGGAGGGGTGGTTTTGTTCCCTGCCACTTCACCAGTTGCTATAGCTGCAGTGCAGAACCACACCAAGATGTCTCCAGCCGCTGCAGCACAGGAAATGCAGGCACTAAAATGGGAGCAGTCCTTACCTTTTCTGTGAGTGACATCAATAATGTTTATTCCTGTTCGCAGGCTATCCAGTTTGATCCCGAAACCCACCTGCCCGCGGTTACTGACAGCTGTACAGGCTGCACCCTGTGTCTCAGCGTCTGCCCTGTTATCGACTGCATCCGCATGGTTTCCAGGACGACACCGTACGAACCGAGGCGCGGGCTGCCCCTAGCCCTGGGCTGCCCCTAGCCCTGGGCTGCCCCTAGCCCTGGGCTGCCCCTAGCC
>NC_048900.1:2237888-2288474 GCF_011077185.1 Oxyura jamaicensis | reverse complement strand
GCTGCCCCTAGCCCTGGGCTGCCCCTAGCCCTGGGCTGCCCCTAGCCATGGGCCCTGCGTGCTGAGGTGATCCGACCAACAGCTGATGTGAGCTCTACACTTGTTTGATGCGGCTGATTCGCTTTCTAATTAATCCTTGAAATATACTTTTACCAAAAAAATGTGATACTGGGAGCCGTTACAATGAACACTGTTTTCCAATTATTATTTTTACGACAATTAAGTTCTGAAATTACAGAAAGGCAGCAATTAGTTGGATGTAGCTGTCAGTTGTCCACCATTTGAAATGTAACTTTTTCCTTACAATTCGTGCTGTAATTTCAAACTCCTCTGTAGACTGTTTAATCTCTATGTAGTTTCTGGCTGTAAATATAATTAAGAAACCATTTTTAATGAACTACAAATCAATGTACAAGCTAACTGTTTTCAAGGAGGCATTTTGTAATTAAACATTACATTTAGTTTTAAAAGAGTTTCTTAGAAGATGTAATTAACTCCATAGCATTCAAATAAAGCAATGTTGCTTCTATTTTTCTATGGGAAGAAATGAAAGGGAATTTAAAACAGGATTTAAGAACTGGATTAATCACTTTCAACTACTACAGCATATGGTAGTGTATTTTTATAATCCTTTCTAATTCTTTCTCACACTAGTCACTTAATAGAATAAATTTGCTGTGCACTGACACATGCTGGACTCTTCAGATTTGTATGTTGCCTGGGTAGCCTGATCGTTACGTTTTTTCCCCCAGTGAACACTCATAACATCCATCTAAAAATGGTTAAACTGCCTTATTGCAAAGCCCAGGTTCCATTTTGGGATTCTGAGAAGAGACAATGTTTTTTCTCCAAGCTCATCCTCTAAATAACTTTTTAATTGTGCCAATTAATGTTCCAGAATGTACACGTTACAGGTCAGAGATCTGATTACGTGCAAATGGAATACACGCCCTGCAGGCTGTGTTTGCCAAACACACGTATAGGGCAAACTGGCAAGATGATTTCCCCCAGTGCCAATTCTTCATACTTAGCAGTTATGTATGGTTCTAGTAATTTCACAACCAAAAAGAAGTACAGATTTGTCTGTACAGATTTGAACAATATCTCAGTATTAATCCATTTTTCATTCACAGTAGGAACTTTCTAATTTGGACGTATTGCTGTCTGCTTTACTCCACGTAAGAATATGAAGCCTTTGGTTTCATAATAATAATAAATGATCTATTCATTCAATTTCTTATACCCTATATTGCAATCAGCAAAAGCTTTGATTAAAAATATGCCCTAACTTTCATTTGCTGGTTTATGAATTGTGCACCAAATTATAAATAAATGTTGAAAGCAACTTGTTGTATTTCTTTTTTCTTAATTTACTAAACGGGTTTTTCTTAAGAGACTTGTCAGGTGGTGTTTCATGTTCTCTACTCTGCACTCCAGGAATCATTAATGAGTTAATTCATGTGTACGTTATTCTATTAATTGCCTACAGTGCAGAATATAACATGCTCTTTGCCCCTGGATGGCATCTCTTTGTCTTCCTTTGACTTGTCTTCCCTTTGCATCCCTTCCCCACGCACAAACACATATGTACACAGTTTTCCCCCCCTAATGTTTTGAAGTGTCAGCTCATTTAGTATCCTCACTCCACCAGCCTGGTTTTGCTGACATTTAGGGCTCACCTGATGAGATGCACTGGCAGCCCAAGCCCAAAGCCAATCGCTTTCTCTTCATGCTTTAATCTCTCTCCTCATAGTTGTACATTTTTTGCACTCACGTAGTAAGAGAGAGTTGTGCTGCTTAGAAAATATCTGTCTGAAACTTGTTTAAATCTCTTGGTCTTCTGGTAGTTTCTTACCTCATGTGAGTTATAGGAGATTCACAGTAAGAACAAACTGCTTTGTGACTGTGAGGGGCAAAGTTTGGAGGGTCTCTGTCTTTTCTCTCTGAGAAGCTGGCTGACAAGCAGCATGCCCTTGAGTACGGCAGAAAATAAATAAATAAATAAATAAATCAGATTTTCTGCAGGTAGCACTTCACGATCTCAGTTTAAAAAGCAGCTATTTTATCCCAGGCTGTTACCATCTACTTCTTAGTTTGTATCCTAACACAAACCCCGAAGGTGAGAGACGGTGTGTCACCTGTGGCTGAACCTTCCGGCTTCTCAAGGTCCCTCGCTGCTG
The DNA here is from genome assembly GCF_011077185.1 of Oxyura jamaicensis. Lineage (NCBI taxonomy): Eukaryota > Metazoa > Chordata > Aves > Anseriformes > Anatidae > Oxyura > Oxyura jamaicensis. Next base: position 2,286,294 of record NC_048900.1, on the reverse strand, counting down.
TATTGTCAGACCTGGTTACCTCCCTACACTGAACACTTCACATCTGGGAGCGTGGCTTCTGTTAGCTACAGGACAAAGCCGAGAGACCTGATTTAAGTGGCTAAGCATACGTACATTTATACCTTCAATGTAGCAGCAAAATTAGAACTTTTCCTATGATATTCGGTATTCTCCGGATATCCAGTGTTCCTAAGTAGCTATCAAGTAATCTATAGAAGACTGGGGACATTCTATGAATCAGGTTTATGATCAAGACTATAATTTGTTTTTAACCAAAGAAGAAATCAGTTATATTGTTCAGGTTTCTCTCTTGCCACCCAGCCTCTCCCCCACTCCTCTTCCATCAAGCCCATGAACAGTTTCAGGAAATGCATTCCCAAATGAATGCGAATAATTTCTAACCGGCCGTCAGCAATAAATCTGTGTGTGTTGCTGGAACTCAGAGAAATGGCCACATGTTGGGCTCCTGCAGGTCTGAAGTCATCAGAGGGAGGCAAGGTGTAAGCAGGCACACATGAAATAGCTGGGTTCCATGGGTTTATGCATCCACCATGGTGAACCAACTGAGCACATTCAAGAGCCAAGGAAACAAAACAGAAAAATCTGGTCTATTTTGCAAATGCTGTAGCCAGTTATTAAAAAAGGGGATATGAATTTTAAAAGTGTAAAAGGTTCCAAATTAAGCTCATATATTTCAATGATTTAGCTGCATATTTAAGGAATTATGTATTATTAAAGACATGCTGGGTTGGATCCTGCAACCCTAACCCGCACAGTGTTTAGACATGTTGATCTATTGATCACTATTATAAAATATTGTAAACTGTATTTGACAAATTAAATTATGATAGAACTGCCATAGCTTCTCCTGCTCTGCCGCACTAGCACATTCTTATTCACATCATATTCATGAACAGAAAAAGCTCCCCATGTTCAATGCATGCTCTGCAGTCCAAGAAATACTTGAAAAAGCTGCCAAATCTGCTTGTGAGAATCCCAGTGCACTCATACACGTTCATTGGAAAAAGAGATGTTTTGCCTTGCTAACAGGCTATACAGGCAGTTTGGTTTTTGGCCTCTAGGATGAACATACATAATATCTGCAAGGAAGTCGATTGGCAACGATAATAGCTGCATTTGAAAAATGACATGGGATTTTAAATATATATATATATATATATCCTGATCTTAAATAAAGCATTAATTTGGTCTCTTAGGAAAATTAAAACTAGCCTTTGTGCATGAACCCGAGGGTAGCCCGTATTTCCGGTGCTGTTGCCAACGTATTTGCATAGCGTTTGTTGCTCTGATGCCTCACCAATTGTAAGAGGAAGACTTGTTTGCAGACACCCATTTGCTTAGTCCATAAGATTTGGCAGAAACAAAATACAAGTTACCTGTCTGGAACCACTGCCCCTTCTGTATTGTCTCTTCGAGGACGTGGGGGCTTTCCGCAGTGTGGCCAGTTTGAGAGGTGACTGGGCAGCCAGGGGCCACAGAGCGGCTCGCTGTCATTTCTGCAGTGTCCCCGGTATTGCTGTCACTTCTTGCTCCTCCAGGTTTGTTGCCTTCTAGCCTTTAATCTCAAGGCAGCAAAAGCCATTGCTAGATCCAGGGCAAACGATCCAAACCCCAAATGAATGCCATGAGCCCCGTGCCTCATGAAACCACTTTGTTTAACACAATCCAAGACTGAAGGCTTAGAAATACAATCTTGAGCATAGCTATCGCCTATCAATAACAAGATCCAGCCAGCATATTCTGGATGTGTGTTTCATTATTCATTTACTGTAACATGGGGTTGGGCATGTTGTTAAAGTTTTATATTTTTCAACACGTTTCCTAGTAGAAAATATTTTTTTTAGATAAAATATTTATTTTATTGGCAACAGTTTCCCTTCACCAGGCTGCTCCACTTCTTTGATGAACTGTGGAAGATAAGTTTTCATTGGCAACATCTGGCAACCTGGCAGACTCTCTAGGCAGCTGGATTGGTAACTTCAGAGTTGCTTCTGGGTCGTTCAAATAATTAGTCTGCTTATGGACCATCTGGGTCGCTTAGTCTTTGCTGTTGCCATTTTCTTTCTTTTCTGAGGAACTGTGTGCTCCACAGTCAACTGTTCAGAGAACAGCTTTTAACAGCTTTTCCTCGAGTTGAGCTGCTGGATCTCATGCAGATTTCCATGCTGGCCTTGTGCAGGGACTGACCACCCGCTTTCATCCCCTCACCTTTGCTGGTGGTCTGAATCCGCTCCTTGTGCCGTTCTGTTATCTGGGAGGGGAACGTCTCACTGATACAAAGCAGTGAGCTGCAGTTTCCCTCAGCAAGTAGGCACATATTGCCTCTGCAGAGGTAAGGCCTGAAACAACCTCAAGTCTTCATGACAAACACAAACACACTTTTCTAGCTTAAGTGAAGTGAACTTACTGCAAGGAAATGCCGTGCAGTGGCAATCCAGCATTGCCTTCTGGTGTGGAAGCGGTGAGGTTAGGCAGGGCCGGTCTGTCTGCCTGGCATGGGCCTTGCCGTGTACTGGGCTCCCTAAGACACAGGCAGCAAATAGTTTAAAGCTGTTGCTTTAAACCATTTTTGAGGTACTATGCAACACTCAGGAAAAGAGGAGGGACTCATAAATGATTTTGTTGAATAAAACATCTTCAAACCTTGGTCTGCTTTGTCCTGTTTTTACACCAAGCATTTTTCCTCTCAAGCACCATTAACTCACGGAATAGTTGAAGTTGCACCTCGGTATGACTGCTGGCTGCCACAAGAGCTCTTCTGTTGCATTTCAGCCAAAAGCGATGCAGTCAGCACCGAATGTTCCCCGTGGGCAGCCGGCACTGGCACTGCCTGCACGCTGCCAGTGGCTAGAGCCAGGGATCGCCCCGAGGGGCGCTTCTCACCTGTGCAGTTGAGCGTGCTTCGAGTCGTAGCTTTTGCTTCAGCTTACTGGAGATGGGCTTAGGCCTCGTCACTGAAGTCTTCATACGCTGTTGTTGAGAAATGACGTTTGTGGGGACCCGCGCTGCCACTGCCATGAAAATGAGGCAGCCTGCAGATAAAAGGCATCTGCTTCAATCATGCAGGTGCACGACAGAGTTTTGTGTGTCTGCGTTCAGTGACAGGAGTCAGAGCCTACTTGTGCTCGTGTGGGTGTACTATAGCCTCTTCTATTTATTTTAGGAAGAGCAAGCGATACCGACAAATCTGATGGTAATGAGAACCAAAGCGAATGCCAGTGCCCCTTGGCTGCAGCAGACGGCTCCACCCCGGTGAACGCAGCGGGGCTGCGTGGTGCTGGCAGCTCCCTTCCCTGGGCCGGGGGCTGCGGGGCTGCACCAGGCCCCCTCGGAAGGGAGGACAGGCGTCCCTCTTGCTTCTGCTTTGTCACAGCGTTTAATAAGAATTGGTCTGTCCTCTGCACTGCTGGCAAGACCATGGGTCACCCCCTCCGTGACTTTGATGTTACAACAAAAACAAGTGCTGCAGGATTCCTTTTTGAAGTCCCTAAGAATCATTAATTTTTGACCAAAAAAATGCAAAAGGCAAGTGAAAAGAAAATCAAGTCTGTTTTGTGTAAGGCGAAATATCTATCAGGGTGGTAAGCATAATTCTGTCTTGGTGTCTCAGCTACCTCTGCAGCGATTTCCTGCACAGTCACGTGCTTTGTAATTGCAGGAACTTCCTATTGTACATATTTGCTGTTTCACCATGGCACGAAGAATAGTCTTTCTGAAAAGCCTCACTCTGCAGATCTTTTCTTTTGATTGCACATAGGTAAACCCCTTTTGTAAGTTTTACGAGGTGCAAACATATATGCTATTTTATGCTACTAGTCTATTTATTGGATTAGCTTGAGGATTTGATGCAAAAGCTTAAGATGATATTGAAAACACATATCACTTCTATTGTAGCTAAGAAAATCAGCTTTAGAATTAGAAAGACCTTGTATCAGGCATTATATATAGCCCTTTAGCTTTTTAGCATGGCTGTTCTTTGTTGCTATAGCAACCAAATTAACCATTTCATTAATATAATGGAATAAAACACATTTATTCATTTTTGCACTCACGGGTAATCCACATTCAGCTTTCAGCATACTTGTCAAGCTGTGTCCCTTTCACCTCAGCCCCTGGTATTTTCTCAGCATTTCCAAAGGGTTTTTTATTTTATTTCTTCCTTGTTGGGGAGAGAGAGAGCTGTTGGTTTTGAAGAATGTTATATTTTTTGTCAATAAATTTACCTCCGTTTCATTGGCTAGCTTCTGTTTAGCATCCCTAAAGTGGAAAAGCAGACTTCACAGGCAGCATTCAGTGCAAAGAAGTGGTGTTCTTCACATCAGAAAAGAATAAATCATTTAAAATAATGAAAAGCTCGTGCCTGCGACCAGCTTGTAGGCTAAGCTTGGCATGGTGTGTTCTACTGTAAATACTGACAGTACTCAGCCGTGTACGCTGCCCAAACATTCCTGTTGCTGAACTGTAGTGCTAAAAGCAGATGGAGTGCTACAGTCTTTGTTTACCCTGGTTTTAATGTTTCCCAAGCCGTGCCCACACTTCGTAATGGCTATTGAAATAATAGCTTAATTAAAATGAAAAGTCCACCCATCAGCAGAAGGGAGCAGGAGAGCTCCGTGCGCGTGGCATGGGCAGGGGTGATGTCGGCCCGCGTCTGCATCGCTCCGCCCGAGCAGCACCGCGGCTCGCCCGCCAGCAGCAACCAGAGCGGGGCCCACGCTCCTCGCGGGGCTACACAGGCAGGGTGCAAGCAGGACCCAGACCTCCCCAGCGCTCACATGCCACCTGCTAGTGGCCAAGGGGCCAGGTGACACTCGCTGCCAGGTGCCCAGCTGGGTGCCAGCGATACACCCCAGGGCTGGGTCTGCTGGTCATAGTGCTGCTTTGCTCCAGCAATGTGACAGTAAGCGCAACACAGGCTCCTGGCTAATATTTATTTGACTGTCCTTCCAAAGCAACCACTGGTGCAAATTCACAGGCCAAATTTCAGCCTATGAAATTCATCATTATTAGCAATTCCACAGCTGAAGTCATTACAAATAAAATAGCATAGCTGATACAACGTTTTTTCTTTCTTCCTTTCTCTCTTTCTTTCTTTCTTTCTTTCTTTCTTTCTTTCTTTCTTTCTTTCTTTCTTTCTTTCTTTCTTTAATACAATTCTAAAGTTAGTAATATAAAACTGGAGTTTTACTGGAAATAAGGCAGATGTATAAATGATTTTGAGAAATGAGTTAATTAACTTTGAAGGTATAAGCCCTTTCATTAAAAAGACAAGGCATAGAAGTAACAGCACAATAGCATATTGCCTGCTATAAGTCTGTTCATTCATTGCTGTTGGAGTGAATGTATAAATCATATAATCTACAAGGGCTAGTAGATTCTATATCATTCACGTGTGCTGCCTTCCCTACTTGAATTAAATTTTAAGTGCTTCCTCCTAGGCAATTCATTGTGTAAGGAGTGCCTGAAGACTCAGAAGGAGAAAGTTATGTAGCTGGCAAGGTAAAAGACTGCAACTGACCCTGGACACAAAAGCATAAGCACAAAGGCTGTGTGCACTGCAGATAGCGCTGGTGCCATATTCTCCTCCCGCCTTTGTTTCTCTCCGTATATTGAAAGCATCCTCCCAGCTGCCCAGTAATACAGGACTCATTTAATTTTACCAGTGCATATTGTGATGCTGTAGGTGAGGAGTTTGAACTCGTAAATGTCATGTTAATGCTGAGCCTTCGAATCAATAGTTTAGTTCTGGGCAACTCCTCATCTGGTGTAAGTTTATCCAGAAGAATGTCTCCTTCAGTGATTAACAAGCAGCTTGTGGCTTCCAAAAGCATCTCGTCTAAACATTAGAGATATTTCTGCACACAGAGGCTAGCAGTGGTACAAGGATTAGTATACATGACTACAAAATTTTCAACCTCTACAAGTCTCTCCCATGCTTTACCAGAACTGGGCACTCTGTAAGCTCCAGGCAGCTCATTTGGACTTTCTACAAGTAAGACGGAGAGATTCTGGTGGGGGGGACCCTCAGCTGCAATTCACTGGATCTCCTCTTGTCCAAACACAAGGAGAAATAATAGTGTTTAAAACTGGGGTGTTCACACAAAGCAGGGGCCGTGCTGCCCCATCCTTTCCCTATTCCCCTGGTGCAGAGAAGACCCTGCCCCCAGGACCCCGGAGTGCACCCTTACCTCTGTGGCTGAGGAAAAGCCACTTGGCTTCCCGAGCCGCAGCACAGCTGCATCTGCCATCAGCATCTGCTGCCGCTGTGAACCTCAGGAAAGCAAGTCCTTATCCTCTGTTAACCTCCTTTTACATTCTGTAAAATGAAGGTTAAAAACTTGCTTGCCTCTCTCCTGAGGGCTATTCTAAGGTTGATTAACACTTGAACAATCGGCTGCGTCTGTTCCAAACTGGATATTATTTCACCATCTAGTGCAGAGCTTGTATAATTCAGGTAACAGCGGTGACTCCCAAGCCAAATACCCAAGTGAGAATGAGGGCTGTTAAAGACCTTCTGTACAACCGAGCAGCAGGCATAAAGAAGGAGCCGGTGCCTCACATTTGTGGCTTCCACCTGCACGTGTGGCTGCTGCTGGCGGTCACGCAGCGCAGGTCGGGGGCCGCGGGATGCAAAGTGGTCCCCAGCCAGCGCCTCGGCCTGGAGCCGGCTGGGAGCGAGGCAAGGCAACAGACCCTGGTAAATCTCGCTGCCTGTTGAAGAGCAGTAATGGCCGAGTTAAAGGAAAGCGGTCGCGAAGTCCGTGGGATTGCTGTGGCGAGGAAGGGCTTGCAGGACGGGCTGCAGTGCCGTGCGAGCCGCGCTCTGCGTTCCTCACGGGGAAGGGATGCTCAGGCCGCCGCTTTCCTTTCCTGCACAAGAGGGCAGCGTTTCACCAAGTCCTACCGAGCAGGAACTTGGGGAGAGCTTTTGTCAGCTGCAGAAAGGCTACTTACTACGCGCCTTATCTTACTAATTGTTGGAATCGGCTAATTGTTTGAGTCAGAAGTAATTTAATGCATGATGCAAACTACTGCCCGGCTTACGGCTGTTAACTAGGTACCGAAAGCAAGCCTGTTCGCACGGTGCTGCAGGAGTTTCCAAGCTTGTTATCTATTTTCCCGACAGCCCGAGGATTTGTGGTGGTACGCAGCAACCCAAATGTTGATATTACTACTGACATTTTATCTCCGGCGTTACATAAATGTTTGAATACCATATTCCGCTCGTCGGCAGCTGCCCTTCTGTAATGAACGGAAGGTGCAGCCTTCAGGTTATGGTGGCATACACGCTGATGAGTCACTACACTCTGAGAGATTTTTTTCTTTACTTGGATGCCTGGCTTTATCCCAGTTATCTATAATATGGATTTCAGGTCTTCAAAGTAAATTGTTTACCACTGGGTAGCTCACCACAATGTCTGGCACTTGGTAGCATTTCCTTTTTCCACGCTCAAACAGCAGCAGACATTCGCAGGTACTGTGCCGTTAGTCATGGTGTATTTTAACTTTCCAGCGGACATCAGTGCCGATGAAACAAGAGGCAGAGCTATCACCAGAAAGGCTCTGGATAGCAGAGTAAAATTAGCATCACAAGAAGAGAAGGGAAAGTATTACTGTTATCCAAGCGCTGCTGAATTAGCCAGACGGAGCTAAAAATAGTTGGGAAATGTCTGTATTATAGGAGAAAGAGTATGACTTCACATTACTTAAGCTGAAATGGTATTTTGCTGCATGAAATGTTAGGCATATAAACAGTGCCTTATATGTACTTGTCTGCAATAATACACGTTTATATATATATGCTCTATATATTGCACATTTCATACATGTCTAGACAGTTGTTAATTATTGCTCATTGTTCAGTTTCCAAGCACATCATTTGAAACACTGATAAAAATCTATTTATCTGTCTGCAGGTCTGTAACACACATGGGTTAAAGCCTCACTGTGGAAGACAACGGGTGTTGGAGGTACAGAAGGATGCACTCCTAAGACGCCTAGCAGAGCGTCAGAGTACGCCAGAGTTGTTTGCAGCCCTGCTGGGGGGTACAACGAGTGGCTGGCAGGGGGTCCAAGGAACCCTTACCCAATACATGCCATTATTTACCTGCCCTTCAACTACCAGTCTTGTAGATCTGCCTCTCGTTCAAGGGTCTGCATCTATACACAGGCACGCAGAAAATCTGTGCTATCCTGTCCTGCATCCGGACAGGACCACGGAAGCGTGAGTGACATTAAACCCAAATAACACGAGTCCCTCACGGCACCAGGGGCTGCCCTCCCGGGGTGACGGGGTGCCACCAGGCTTCTGCTGCTGTGGGAGGCCCAGTGCAGGGGCTTTGCCCGCGTGCTCAATTGCTCCTGTCCTACCTGGGCTCATTACCTTTCAGGCCTTCCATTGTTTTCATTTTGGTGAAAAACGGATTGGCCTATAAGGGAGTGCACTGCCATTGATTCAGAAGCACATTTCTGTCACACAGACATTTTTAGGGAGGATAAGTACAGGCACTTCTCTGTTACTCATCGCTCTAAAGACAGTGGCTCCCCTCTCCTCACTGTTGCAGGACATGGTTCAATATCACGTCTAGAGGCTTGATAGGGAAACAACCACAATATTGGATCTGTGTGGAAATGGCTTCTCATCTCTGAACTGAGCATGCCAGAGCCAAAATGGAAACTGCAGTCCAGTTCGGTGAGTATGCAGATACTTGCTGCCTGGTGTGCAATAATTACCCGTGATTATTGCACAGTTCAGCTCATGAGTCAGCCAGGCGTGCTTGCTGCTTCTGAAATATCATTTCACCCCGCACACCTTTCTTGACCTCGCACACCCTATTTCTTTAAAGATGCCTGTGCCTTCTGTCAGCTTTATGCATTAATCACACCATTTGCTCATTACTGCGCACCCCAAATCAAAATTAAGGTCACCTTGTCTATTGTCAAAGCTCTCAGCTGTCTCAGGACGACCCCTGGGTCCTGACAGCCCCCAGAGGAGGAGAAGCCACCCGCCCAAGCACTGCCTCTTACAGGCGCAATCCTGCTTCCCTGCTGCCGTGTGGGGCGAGCAGCACCTCACGGCTTGAAGCCCTAAAGGTGTGTGCCAGCCTTCTCTGACCCTGCTCCCACAGGACCCGGGCCAGCTGAGCCTTTAGAAACCTCACCAGGAACACGGAGGCAGTGCCAACAGGCAGTTTAGGACACTGTTTGCCTCTCTCTTTTCTGCCCCGGCCCTCTCCCCCAGGAGAGTGCTGGAGGTCCCTGGGATTGCAGTGCGCACCCTGCCAGTCACCCTGCGCGCTCTGTTGGCACGGTGAAGCCGGGCGTACTGCACACCCTACGGCCCCGCAGAGTGACAGAGCTCCGTCTACATCAGGGCTGACTGATGATGGGAACCAGCGGGGGGTGGGATCGCTCTTGTGGCACACCCAGGACACGACCCAAGGCTGCCAGCAGCTCCAGATGCAAGGTTTGCTTGGTGGCAGAGCAACCCACATCACATCTCCCAGTCTTGCTGCGCAGCAAGCACCCAGCGAGCCCTGTCGCTGTTTGCTGTTGCAAGGTAACGCCTGCTCTAGAAGGCCAGGTCCCTCCTCTGCTCTTGAGTTAAATACGCATGTTGCACTGGGATCGCCTCACTGCTGGGAGGGCTTTACCTCATCTGTGACTTGTGCCAGAGCCATGAACACTGCTGTGCCGGGCCCTGGAGCCAGAACCCACATCCGGGAGGTGTGGGTGTGTGCGGTGCCTCCAGCCCTGGCTGAGCCCCGGGAGCAGCTTCGTGCTTCACTCGCGTGGGGCTGTCCGGCCCTGGCCTTCAGCACCTTCTGCTCCACTGCTCCATGGGGTGGGTGGCTGTCACTCCACGCTGGCCACACATGCGGCTACAGAAGAAATAACCAGCAAGGAGGGTTTCCTTCTTCGCCTCACTTGTTAATTGAAAAATATCGCTTTAATTCAATAACAACATATGTTGAATAAACCTCGTAAGCCGGCGGTAGCAGAGTGGTGACGCTATGCTGTCACTTCTGCTTTAGCCTTTCAGGTTCAAATGACTGTCTTGTCAAATGACTCCTTTACAGTATTTGCCAAAACATGTTTACAGAAAGGCTCAGGCACAAGTGTACCCGGGCGTGCCAAGGCCACTGAGAGCGCTCATGCCAAGCAGTGCAGCGACCGGATGGAGGAGGTGCTGGCTGTCAGAGCACGGGAAAGGTGCTCCCCAAGGAAGGGACAAGGCCATGTGCCGACCATTTGAGCATTTCTCCTGGCAGTCTGCTGAAAAGATGCAGAACTTATTTCCCAAACATGACTGCTATGAACTTGGTAAGAGCTTGCAAGTTTTACTGTTTACAGATGGCTTAATTTGGCAGTCATAATCATTATAGGAGCCACTAATCTAATGGGAGTTAAAGGCTGCCAGAAGTAAAGTATTACAATTAGAACAACACCCCAGTCCATGAGTGCTCATAACTTAGTACCATTGCAAACACCATAAGGTGCCCTGATGCATACACATTGGGCGTTTGGTTAATCATGCTGTAGTTGAAGCAAGCACTGTCACAAAAGAATGAATGGACACCAAATCACACCTTCCTCTGGCCCTCCCCCAGCTCCTGGGCCACACAAGGGGCAGCACAGCAGACGTGGTTTCATTCAACATGTGGGAAGAAAGCAACGCATGGAATCTGAGCAGTGGTCAAAGAGCACACAGCTAAAGAACCTGCAGCTGAAGAGGCATGCACAGTGTGTGTTTAAAGCTCTTCCACATGTTCAAATGAATGCACTGAGGGCTTAGCCACGTGCACTAAGCCTACTTCCCATCAGCTCAGTTGTAAGCTAAGTCAAGGAAGGATGCCCAAGCTCACCTGCACTGCCTGGTATTTGCCAGGGACATAATGTGCACAGTTGCTGTGGACCAGCTGCAGTCCCATCACAGCTTGCGTCTGAAGCCCAAGAAGTGCACACACATGTACACACAAACTACCCCAGTCCTTATTGTTTTCTTTCCTCCAGCTAGCCTGTTCTCTTTTTCCAGACATCCTGCACTGCATGATATATTGTCTTTGGATCCATTTTTAAAGAAGCTCCAGGAATCCAGTGGTTTCCTTGTTAACAGGAACCTTGCTTTTTCCTTCGTCAGTAGACTGGTGGTTATCTATTACTCCCTTGCTTTAAAGCCCATCTGCAAGGTCTGATGCAGAGCCGTATGCTGCTGTGGGAAAGGCCGATTGCTAAGTCACTTAGCGAAGTGGTTGGAAGCTGGGCAAAGCCCTGCTTCTGGGCCAGTGCCAGCTTGCTCAGCTGCAGCTGTCCTGGGAGAATGCCCCAGGACCTGCTGGGGCAAAACCCACATTTGCTGAAGGCACTTTCTCAAGTCCAAGATGGGGTTGTTGGAAATATAGTCTGCTTTTCTCTCACTAGTGTCCTGAGAATGATCATCAGTGGTGAAGAGGATTCAAATTCAAGCTGAGGGCATCATATCTCTCTGCAACAAAGAGAGCTGTCCTCTCTTCTGGGAGTGGCTTTCAGTCTTGCCTTGTGCCTCTGCTCCTCTGCACCAGGAAGCATCATAGCTCAGCTTGGGTTCAGCAGTCACCTAAGACGTGGGAGAGCTCACTATTGTCTCTGCACGAATTAATAGTTAATTACTCACAGGAGGAAGAGATGCAATAGTCCATTGTGTGCAAGAAATACAGCATTTGGACAGATCTCCTTGGAGAGTAACTATCAGTGAACACTTGCGTTCTGAAAAGACATTAAGTCAGGACACCACACTCAAAAGAACAGTGTAGTAGAAAAGGTTTAATTTCTCTCCCTTTTGCTGGAAGATGTTTCCATCAGCAACAAGGGAAAACAAATCTTAACCACAGACTTCAGCATAATAGCTGCAGTAACAAAACAAGTTTCATTATTAAACTAACTCTTGGTAAGAGCCAGATGATTTCTACAGACAATTTTGCATGCAACTGCTAGATGCAATTTGCAGAGTGAGCGCCAAATTGCCATACTAATTATTTCTGGGATGATGTTCCCTCTGTGACATACTGGCATTTGGAGAATGGGGACTAACCAACAAGTGAAGTGCTGAAGTGGGAGATCACTAATAGCATTTCTGAGAAAGAGAAATATGGCAAATACCAATCTTCCTCTTCACACACTCACTCTCAATTTGCACCGAGACAATTTAATGCACACAACTATCCTACCTAGTTCATCTGTATTTTTGGCACCTGTCAGGCAAGCAGCACCTGCCAGCCCCCGGGCACGGTGCTAATGTGGCCACACAGGGCACCGTGACCTGCACTATGGACAAGCCAAGTGGGTGGCCCTGGCAAGGTCTCTCAAGCCCTACAAATCTCCAAGGTGAGCATGTTTCTCTCAATATTTTTCTGGCTCATGCACACACACTGCCTGACAGTTTGCCTAATTCTCAGACCTGCAATGTACTGGTGAGGTGGGGGGGGGGGGGTCTGGCAAGAAGTTCACTTAATTCAAGTCTATTAGCAGGTCAGTGTCTGCTTTTATGCTTGCTCACTCGCTAGCAGTTTGTTCTGAGTTAGCTTATCAAATTGGATACTTCTGCACACTGCATAATATGAAATGGAATAGAAAAGCTTTCCTGGCATACTGTGAGTTTTTTGCTTTCTGTTCCTGTCCTCTGTCCTATTTTCCTTTTTCGTTGCCGAGGCAGTACACTATCAAGTTTAAGCAGTGTAATTTTAGTCTGGTACTACAGACCTACTGCTTAGTGAAAAGCATCAGGAAAAAAGGAGTGGGTTGGCTTTAAAACTTTTAGGTCATACTTTTCTTCTGTTAAAAACAATTTATACATGTTAAAAGACTAATTACTGAAAATAGAATAACCATTTAATATCTGATTGGGGAAAAAAAAAAAAATCACCAAATTGCCTTGGATTTTGAATATCAGAAAGTTGATGGATGATAATGAGATTTGACCAAGGAAATAAAGGTTCCAAAACCTGCAAGCAGCAGTGGCAAGAATATAAATGATGCTTGCTGAAATGTCAATAATTCTCCATTCACTGCATGTTCAACATTACTGTAGCAGGGACTTTAGGCCAAGGGAGACACGTTCCCAGTGGGGACTACTGGAACAGAGTGGAGGGCTAACACCATGTGGCATGAAAACACCACCAGATCAGTTCTTCATTACAGCTGCACTACACAAACAGATTTGAATTTAATTTATACTGCCATACAACCAGGAAAATCTAATGGCTGGCTTAAGTATATGTGAAGTCAGACTTGGCAATTTAAATCACGTTGGTGATGCAGGCGGGCCTGCAGCAGGACACTTTGGGCCTGGCAGGGAGGCCTGGGTCTGTGGCCTGGCTCCTGCCTGGGGCAGCTGGAGGAGCTGGGAACGCGCTGGGAAGGCAAAGTGGGCACATGGGACTGTGTCCCTGAAGCCAAGGTTTCCCTCTGCCACCAGGCTGTTCTTTTATATTTGTTTTCCTGTGCTTGTTCGTTTACACTTACGATTAAACTTCATCCATCCTGGACAGAAGTCTGCTTGTTTGAGGAGCACACAGACACGTACCACCAGGTGTCTTGCTCCCGTTATGTTTATTTAAGGCTGCATCAATTCCCTGGCAGCGGACAGGGCAGGTAGCTGTGCCCACACCCATGCACTTGGACTAAGGCCTGCCAGCCCCATGCTGCTCCTCAATGCCCTGCCAAGCCCAGCGCTCCTGCCACAGCACAGAAGTCCAGCTCTGGCTTTCCAGCCTTAAGAGTAGTCTTTCACCAGAGATGAATGTCTGAAGGACATTGTGTCTGCTTGTCCTGTGTGCCTCCAATGAGGTGCATGGCTGTGACTGCTGCCTGTTGGCAGGGGCTGCTCAGCCAGGCCAGCAGTGGCACCACTTCCCTGCCATTTTCCTGGCAGCTGGGCTGCCCAGCACCACGCCTGACCCAGAGGTGCTACAATTGCTTCAGGGTTGCCTCAGACCAAGATGAACTCAGACATAGTTTAGCCTGGCCCAGGCTAATCTCATTATAGATAATCTTGTTTACCACATGTACTGCTCCTAAAACAATGCTGGCTGTTAACTCTTGCTCTCCCCTGTAACGCTGCCCCTTAAAGGCATCTGCAAGGGACATGCAGGGTAGCTGACAGCCAGTTCCCAACCACTACATACCATCTCATCCTCTGAGGACAAGGCTGGCAGCAACTCTCGCTGTGAAAACACAGCAGTGCAGCAGCAGGCTGGGGCCAGTAGCGCTACCTGCCCACAGCATATCACCTTGGTTGTCAGTGACAGGTCAGCAACAGCCTCACTAGTGTTCTGCATGGATTTGGTAATTAAGTTTAACCCTGCTGGGTTCAGCAGAGCCTCACCTGAATGAATGATTCCCCCTCTGCCATCTTAAGAACACATCTAACATGCAGCTCCCTTTTCAGATGGATGCAGGAGGGCACATGCAAGAAGCATGCTCATGCTGCTGGCACCTGTCATCTCCAGTGATGTTTTTGACCCCTGGATCCCCATGGCCACACCACACACACAGCCGGCTGCAGGGCTTGGGAGCTGCTAGTCCTGTGGGATACGGGTACCCATGCAGCGCCAAGCAGAAAGCAGACGGCTGGCTCTGCCCCAGTGTGCAATGGCTCTGCCATTCCCAAGAGCATTGCTGCTGGATGGGAAGCCTCTTCCTTCCTCCCATCTCAGATGCAGGGCTACTGCTCAGCATTTTTCTTCTGTTTTCTCTTCCATGCTGTGCTTTCCAATGTGCAATCAAATGCTCATGCTCGTGTTGGGTTCAACACAGCTGGATCACACTGCCATACGGTCAGTCTGTTGCAATAAAGAATTGCAGGACATTTTTTTTTACAGGTGGAGGTTTGCTCTTGTACCAATTAAAAAAAAAAAAAAAAAAAAAAAAAAAAAAAAGGAACAATTATTTTACTATTATTTTACATTATGGTGGCTTACTAGGTGATATTCAGTTCACTGGTATCATCAGGTAATATAAATGCTGCAGGTTTCCTGATTATTTTTGTCACTTGTTAAAGCAGTGAAGGTGGCTGCCTCTTAGAACTCACTGAAAGGCATTGTTTTGTCTAGACCAGTGTCTCCATTTCTTTTCAGCAGGTTGAGCTTACAATTATTGTAAAATTACAACATAAAAATGGATGTTTATAATATGTCTTGTTCCAAAGATGACAGTAGTCTATTCTAAACTGAGCAGTTTTAAATACACTTTCAGAAGAGAAATAATAATTTTCTTTTCTGAAGCAAAAATATTCCAAACAAAACATTTAAATTAGTTTTTTCAGGTCTTTACGCAACATAAATTTACCAAAAGTCTGTCATTTCTGTGAAAAATTTTAGTTCCATCAAAATGTCTTTCTCTCTTACAAAAACCTTTCACTTGCCCACGCCCTGACCAGCCCCACTCAGTTTCCCTGTCCGAGGTTCCCTGCAATACAAGAGGGGAGCTGACCCCGATGCCTGGCTGCAGCGAGACAAGAGGACATATGATGTTGCCCCCTAGTACCCTACAGGGTGCTCCTAACACATCGACTGCAGGTATGCTGTTAGAAAGATACCGTTTGGTACGAGTCAGGGCAAACAGCTGCCCTTGGACAGGAGGAGGCTGGCAGGGTGTGCCGCCATGTGGGCTTACCCACGGCGCTGTCAGGCTGCAGCACCCTTGCCTGCCGGGCCCAGGGGTCTGTGCTTCGCAGACACCCCCCTGAGCAGTGATGCCAGGCGGCAGCTCCTGTGCCAGCTGCTCCCTACCCTCACAGTGCTGCGCCCAGCCACACTGCTCTGCACCGACAAGACCATGTCCTCTGCCAAAACCAGAGTGTGTTTCATAAATATTCCGCCAGACACCCTGCTGTCTTCTGCACTGTTTCCATAGTCAGCCTAGGAAGTTAATTTCCATCCATAATATTTGAAAATACCCTAATTATGAATTTAGCAAGTCTGCGTACTAATGCAGTTTTCCCTAAATTATTTCATGGTTAATTGAGAATTCAGTTGTAAAAAGTAGTAATAAACATGTGCAGCAAAACAACGTTGAGACCTTTGGAAGCCTGTCTTGTAGAGGATGGAAAGCTCATGTCCCTCTGGGACTATGTCTGATCCTAAGCTATAGATCCAGTATTTTTAACACTGCCTGTGGAAAAGCGTAACAGCCTTCAGCTGCCTAATTCCTAGAATCATTGAATCACAGAATATCCTGAGTTGGAATGGACACACAGGGATCAGTGACTCCTGGCTCTGCATAAGAACCACCCAAGAATCAGACCGTATGTCTGAGAGCATTGTCCAAATGCTCCAGCGGGTTTGGAGCCTGTCCCAGTGCCCGACCACTCTCTGGGTGCAGAGCCTAACCCCCAGCCTGACCCTCCCCTGTCCCAGCTCCATGCCGTTCCCTCGGGTCCTGTCGCTGTCCCCAGAGAGCAGAGCTCAGCACCTGCCCCTCCGCTCCCCTCATGAGGGAGCTGCAGGCCGCCATGAGGCCTCCCCTCAGCCTGCTCTGGGCTGAGCAAACCAAGGGACCTCAGCTGCTCCTCAGCTATCTTCCGCTCTAGACCCCTCAACATCATTGTAGCCCTCATGCCTGCTTGTCGCAGAACTTATGTCTGTTCTGCTGCTGGCTGCTGAATGCTGCAAAGGTCTTGCACGTGCTCTGTACCAGTGAATGGGTACTGAATTTAATGTCAGACAGGATACAACACACTGGTGATTTGGTGGACACTGCAGGGAAGAACGTGATACTGGCATTCGTACACCACCCCATACCTCCAGCCTGTTTATCCTCTCGCTGTTAGATGCAGACCTGAACACCTCTAAGCAGCCATAAGCAAGGTATGTCCGGAGTGCAGGCATGGCCAGAGGGCAGATCCGGGGGCCAAATCCCACCTATCCATTGCCTGAAGCCACTCCACCTTTAATTCACTAGCAGGAGCATGACAGCATCTTGAAGCTTCTCCAGGCAAATGCAAACCCTGTGGTGTTGAAAGTCCCTGAAATAAATATGAAATGAAGATTGAGAGCAGTTGATGGTTTAGATTATATACTGAGCTATTTTTAAACTTTTTCAGAATCCTGCAGCCAAATGGCAAGGGCGATTGTGGTAGTTATTAGCAGGGAAATATTTGCAGGAATTACATCAGGCTGATGGCTCACCACGCAAACCCGTCCTACAGAACTTGACGATTGAAATGTAAAGATGCTTTGACAGATGTTGTTTTCAAAGACTGGAGACATCAAAGCATGGTTTGTACCACACATATTTTATACTCTTTACACTCTGCATTTCATGCATTAGTAGTCATCAAACAGTAATATATATTAATTTATACATTTATAAGATGCCGTTCTAAAGGATGATCAGTCTCAAGGATATATCTATAAGATACCTTGGAGTTCAATTGTAAGATATTTAATAAATAGACAAAAAATGTTTTGGTTTGTATGTAAAGGGCAAAAGACTGAATAAGTCATCATTGTTTGCCATTCTAATTATCCATCCAGCATACAGAAGACTACCTTCAGAAGTCTCTTTTAGTCATCTGTAAACAGTTATACTTTGTAGTTCTAGAGACTTTTTGCAGGAGCAAAGCATTCAACAGGCACGGTGAACATGTCAAGAAACTGTGTTCTCTATTTAAAAAAAAGAAATGCACTGTTGAATTTGTCTCCATTTCTTTCCTTCAGCTTCAGCAAGGAACTAAGAGAACTCTAGTGTATTAAAAATAAGTTATTCCTGTCAAATATCATTTAGAAATAAAGAAGCATTTTTCTCTTCCCAACCTAGCTTTAACATTGATTTTACAATTTTCTTAGTCTCCACTACCAGATTTTAAAAATCTCGATATTTAAAGGAGTTACACTGAAATCTACTCCAGCTTTCTGCGTAGGTGTTGCCCCTTCATTTAATTCCTGCTTATCTGCCATTCCAACAAAAGCAGAGAACAGAAATAGAAGACATGGCCCTGGCAGGCCGCAGACGAGGTTGGGACAAGTGTTGACCACCTGGAAGCACCCCCAGGAGGAACGGGCAAGCAGCAGGAGTGACAGACTTGCCCAGGGGTGGGGTGGGGACGGTGCTTGTTAGGTGTAAAATTTAGCTTTGAGAAATTCTGAAACATTTCTGCACCCTGAATGCTGGAACCCTGCCAAATGGTATAAACTGATGGGTTTAAAGACTACCAAGTGAATCCCAAGAGGACAATTTTCAATCTTAAAAAAAATACATGCAGAAAGAAATGATCTTGTATACATCACTATCCTGGAATCCTTCATTCATAAATGCTTGGGCATGGATTATTCTTCCACCAAGCTGCACAATCAGCATTGCAGGCCTGAAGAAAAATGTGGTATAAGGTGCTGGAACAAACTTGGGGCAGAGAGCAGAGTCAGAGAATACGAATGGGGTGAATAATAAACACCTTGGTGAGATTCAAAATGTTGGGCAAGCTCATGCCACGCTTGCAATCAAGTGTTTACTGTCTGCCCCAGCATCATTCTGCTCCCATCTTTGTTGCCTTCAGTCTAAACAAAGCGACATTTCAATCTTCTTTAAATTCAAGGACACTGAGTCCCTGAGTGCCCTGCTCACTAGCTCTGAATGGGAAAACAAACCTGCCTGGGCCCTAACAGCATCTTAGTTTACGTCAGTGATGCAGAACATATTGCTTCAAATGCATATTCTTCTAGGGGTGCCATCCATCCACCCTGACAAGAAATAGAGCGCTTCCTCCCTTTATCGTGTCTGAGAGGGAGAAATGTGTGAAGCAAAGCTAAATGTGTGAAATGCAAATAAGTGTCGCCACATCCCGGTAATACATTCCTTATACTGTCTAGTAGCATTGCAGGGACACAGCTTGGGTATGCTAATGTCCCCAACAGATGGCACGTTGTTGCTGGCTACATAGAAGAGACACTTCTGAAGAAGCAGAGAGGCAGGAGCAGCACAAGGTGTGCGAGGGGCAGCGTGGCACGTGGCCATGCAGTGCACTGAGTGTCAGGGCTGGGGACTGGCGCTTGGGTCTGGTGCTGCTGGGAAGGTATGGGCTGCACGGTTCTACACTGGTCAAACAAACAAAAAAAGATTTGAGTTGTTGGTGTTGCCCTAGTTGGCAAAAAATCCTTTGAAAATAACATTTGATAAAATACAGAAGTAATACTATACCAGCGTAATACAGCGTGGAGATTTGCACCCACCTTTCCCTTCCTTTCCTTTGTGTAACAAATTTCACACAGAAGAAGAGCTTGCTTGTTTTATTTAGACCACATCTAGGCAAGGAAGGCACACATGAATATAGCTAACATCACAACTGTTCTCTCAGTCCATCTTGTTTTGTGCCAACATGTCCTAAATAATAATTCTGAATAATAAACTGATCCATAAACAGAGAGCTATATTATTTATTTAACTACCTTCATTGGGAACGGGATCCCTCCTGCAGCCTCTGCTGCCTCAGGGACAGCGCCAGAACCCCTGTCCCTACATGATGACACTACTGATTGCCACAGAATTGGGGGCAGCTTGCTGTCTTTGAGGTATTTATGCTGTCAAGTTGATTTGAAGGTGTGTGGTGCAGTTGAAAGATTCAAAAAGAGGGAAAGAGGTATATTAAATCCATAGCATGAGGATATAGCTTTACTTTCCTTAGGAAACTGAGCTGCAGTAATAGCACCGCTTTGATCCCTGAATAAACTGTTTAATTATAAAGTATTTGGGTATTCAAGAATGTTGTTGTTGGCAACTTTGGAAATGTCAATCATTTTCATCCATTGAAAAACAGTATTTAGTTTGTGAATTAAAAAAAAAAAAAAAAAAAAAGGGAATGTCACTGTCAGTACTTTGAGAATATTTTCTGTTGTGTGTTTGTTTAAAGTGCTTACAGCAGGGAGGACCAAAACATCCAGGAGCAACCTGTGCAATCTATAAAACTAGCAGTAAGAAATAGCACATGATACAGTGAGCCCTGGCAGATATTCAGGAGGACTTCCAACAGAGCTGACTTCACTCATTTTGCCACAGACTTAGGGAAAAGTTGTTGTGGTATTTCTTGCTATTTCTTAATGTGAACTCCAAGTATTGTGTGACAATCTGCTTGTGATTTGTTCTCTGAAGAGGTACAGTGTGACCATCACACATTTCCTCCTACAATATCATAGACACACTGAACAATATAAAACCAATTTTAATACTAAAAAGTAGTGTACTAGTAAATGACTAGTAAACTGTTAATTTTCTGGTCCAAAATATGATACTTCTGTTCTCTCCCAAATGAAAATTCAATCTCTGAGAATGTAGAACCTGTAGGAAATAGTGTTAATGAGGTAGGCTACCCCGCGTGGCCAGCCTGTAGCCCTTTGGATGCTGAGCTACAAAAGGTAGGGCCAAGAGTCAGGATACAGCTTTAGAAGTAGCTTGTGAGTGGAAAAGTAAATGTCAAGTTCAAGCCTTTAATGAAGGTCATTTTCTCTACAAGATTAAATGAACGGGACAGGACAGAACATTGATCCTCCATATGTTAACTGACTTGTAGGTACAGGTGATCTGCACTGCTAGGAGAGCACACTGATGCCTGCAGTTAAGCAAGGACAAAACCGCGCCAACCTGGAACGCCTACCCCACATACTCATGTTTATAAAGGAAGTTTATCCTGTTTTAGCACACAACGTTTATTCCAGAAATCCAGTTACATTGAAATGAAGCATCATTAGTCACTAGAATAGGCTGCCCAGGGAAGTGGTTGAGTCACCATCCCTGGAGGTCTTTAAAAGACGTTTAGATGTAGAGCTTAGGGATATGGTTTAGTGGAGGACTTGTTAGTGTTAGGTCAGAGGTTGGACTCGGTGATCTTGGAGGTCTCTTCCAACCTAGACTATTCTGTGATTCTGTGATCAGATGGGGTCACGTCCAAAGTCACATCAAAGAGATTAATCATTATTTAATTTTGGATTCACACTGATATGAGCTTCTACTATACCTAGAGATACTCTGTAAACTCTTCATAAGAGCTAGAATACATCCACAGAAAATCTTTCTGCTTCATATATTGCACTGAGGTCTAGATCCACCCGATGGTTCTGGACTTACCAAGATTAAACCTATATGGCTCTCAGATTAAACCTATATGGCTCTCACCTAACTCCTCCTGTAGGCATTTTGCTCCAAAATTCAAATCCTCCAAGATTTCTTACAGCCAGTGAGCCACACAGAAGGTGGTTCCCAAAGTTTTGTGATAAATTTTCTCAACGTGGAAGGGTCTTCCTTTTGGCAAAGGTGTAATCACTTATGTCCTACCATGTTGAGAAGTAAAATGTGTTATGTTCCCAGAGTCCACAAACTGATTATTCTGCCTATGCTAATTTGAAGATAAAAAATGTATTGAGAAAATTGAATAGAGAAAAAAATTTCCATATGCCAACCCCCTAACTAGTCTCTTCTGCTGCTCTTAAAGGCCACCAATGTCTCAGCTTGATCCAATTACTGCTTTGTACAGCTTATCACACTGACCATTTTCCTTCCCTCCTTTTCTTCAAGCTAAGCCTCATTAATGGGAAATGTGACAGGTCCAGTCAGTGTTAAATCCAAACTCCCAGGTTAGTTCTCTATTTGGAAGCAACCTTAGGTTTTATGAACTTTTATTCAACACAAAAGCAGCCTCTTGGCACTTGTATTCTTTAATGGATTTGTGCCATTTACAGTAGTTCTGTATTCATATTGTTTTCTTCAGAATTGCCTCTAATAAAGACATACATATGTATATGTTTATATATGTCTATACTGCCTCGGAACATTTTTCACTATCCTGGTAAGATATCAGAAATATATTTTTCAATGGATTGAAAAGATCCTTGCTTTTTTTTTTTTTTTTTTTTTTTTTTTCACTCTGCTATTCTAAATGTCAGCAAAATCAAAGTGAAAATGCAGCTGTATCCTATCTTTTAGCAGCTGTATCCTATCTTTAATCAGTCAGAATGGAGGTCCTATTTCTTTAAATTCTCTTGTTCTTTGTTTTTAACTCTCTTGTAAAACCTCTCAGATATGCAACAAGAAAGAAGCTACAGTTTTATATCTCTCACAAAAGCTTTTAAGAAAAACGAATACTTGAGCTTTCCCAGGTCAGAACATTTCCACTGTAGAGTTTCGGCACAAACACATAGCAATGGCTTACATGCTAATTTAATTCCTCAATATATAGAAGCAAGACTTACAAAAGGAATGCACTTTGTGAGCTTCGGACCTTTAGCACAGCCCCCTCACTCACTGCCATGACTGCAGTGCTCTGAGTGCTGTTGCGTGAGCCCCCGTGGTCCCCAGCCCCATGTCCAGCCCTCAGCTCCCCACCAGACCCCCTGCTAAAGCAGATCCCACCTCTGCTCTGCAGCTCTTTTCTTCCATCAAAAAGTTTCAGTTTTCACTAGAAAACTACTGACTAGTTGTAGCTGAGATTAAGATATGGGAAAATCACATCTTTTCTGATCCTGAGAATACCATTCCTAAATTTCCCCTTATGCCTAGAGCCCATGTAGCCCAGCTTGGGTAAGAGAAGAGCAAAAAGGAGCTGTACGACTTCAGTGCCATTGAAGCCAGTCCCCCAGGTGGGTGTTGTGCAGTCATTGCAGAGATGAGGCAGAGATGCTCCTTGTTGGTCCTGCAGCTCCAGCTCACACACATTGCAAGAGGCTATCCTTAAATTCCCATTTGGACAAAGCTGAAACATAAAAGCATGGTCTTCAGCATCACATGAGACAGTGATGTAACCACACAGTGTTTCAGAGGGGGCTTTCCAAGTCACAGGAGTGTAGGGTTCACCTCAGGGTGACTCAGAAGACCCTTAATGCTTGTGAAATTTTTTCCCTCCACAACAAGTTACAGAAGCTAAACCAAGCACTGCTTTATCATGGGCAATGCTACTCTGGAATAAGCACAACAAATTAAAAAATAATAATAAAAAAGAAGCTGAGCCTCTCCCAATCAAAACAAATAAGCACTGGCCTGCACAGGTGCCCTGTGATGCCAGCTCAGGCCAGACCTCATGGTGAACGCAGCCGACAGCTCCGTGTGCATCACGCTGTGTTGCTGTCTAAAGCAGCAGTTCTCAAAAATGTACCGTAACTTCCACAGGAGCCACTGCTTATCAAACCATGGCTTAATCCATTAATGGAGCTGAGCCAAAATGAGAAAAATCATGCTCAGGGCAAATCTGTCCATTTTCTGGTGTGCCAGTTTCTGGATATCTCAGCTGGGAGGAGTCAGGACAAAGCACTTCTCTAGCATCGGGCACAGCCAGTCTGAAAAGAAGTCAGGTTACAATCAGTAATCACACCACCCTTCAGGAGACGTGCACCATTTTGTGAGGTGTGCTTCATCCTAGTTCAGAGAATCTCTCCAAACTCCATCCTCATCACTGGCTTCCTTTTAGAAATTCAAAGCAAAAGAAGCAACACGAAAATGGCTTCCACAACAGTGCCAGTGTTTTAGTTTGTATATCCTGAGTAGGGATCATTTGAGAGGAACCAGAAAGAAAAATAATAATAATAATAATAATAAAAGATCACCTTTTACAGGCCCACAGTCACATGAAATGCAGTCTGCGTGCCTTTTATCTCCTAGTGACTTCTGCAAGGCAAAATCCAAAAGGAAACCGTGAAGTGTGACCTTGACTGCAGGAAGTGTGATGCTGCTGGTGAAGGGGCCTATGCTTACATTTTGTGCAGGGGTCATCTCCTCTGGTGATTACAGCACTGTGCAATAGAGGCCTTGGAGTCTCACCATCAGATACGCCCGAGCAGCCCCCAGAGAAGCAATGAATCGGGCAGCGTCTTCAGCTTTGTCCCCTGCTGGGGCAGACCCACCAAAGGGAGGCTGTGGGCACGTGCCCTGCCGGCCTGGCGCAATGCAGCAGCAGGGCCCCCATGCCACCATTACTCAGGCTGCTGCGTGCACGGAGCCCACAGCGGCAGCATACACCGTGACCAGAGCATGGCAGCTTCCTGATGTCAGCAGAGCCACAGGGTGACTAACGTAATTTAAAAACCAACCGACCAACGGAATTATAAATAAAATACTAAGTAAGGAAAGTTGGGTGAGAATGCTCCCTGATCACACAGAAGCCACCAGCTCGCTGGCACACCTTGCACCTGCACGCTACTGTTCACAAAGGTCCCTCCGTGCCAGGAAAAGCCATGGAGGAGGAGGTTGGTGGTTCCTCAGGAGCCAACCTGGGCCTGGCCGGGCCCATACACCACAAGGCCACCTCCAGCCCTGCGGGACCAGGGCAAAGGCAGACATACCGCTGCGTGCTGCTGGCGGCAGCCAGGAGCAAGGCCCATGCCTTCACCGGTAGCAGCCACAACAGTGAACAGGACTGGGGGCAACCTGTGCTCTTTAACGAGGCCTAGAATTCAATTCCAAAAAGTCAAGAGGGGGATTGGTTATTCAACTTTGTGCCACAGTTCTGGGAAAGGAAGCACAGCTCAGGTTTTCTCCTCACTTACACTGGTGTGCTGGGAAGATTTAGAAAGGATTTAGAGCAGACTGGCCTTGAAGTGATGAGTCCCAGATTTTACTGTCATGGAATATTAAAACACTGGGTCTGTGTTGCAGATAAAGGCACAAGTTCAGTACCACACTGCTCAGTCCTGACAGGACTGAGGCACCTCTACACATGACCAGAAGCAAGATTTCAGATTCCATGGGAGCTTTAATGTCAAAAATACAGGTGCCTCCTAATTTAGGCCCATCACAGGCAATCATTAGCTCCATATGTATTTGGAGGAGCATAGTTTGACAGGCTGAGGTGCTCAAAGTGGCACTGATATATGCAGGAATTTTGGCAGTACTTTTGCAAGCTTTGTCCTCCTGCAAATCACTTACATAAAGTTTTTTTTTTTTTTTTTTTTTTTTTTTTTAAGTTCAAACACCTCAGTTTCTTCCTGTAGTTTAAAAACAACAACACACACAACCACCAAACAAATGAAAAACTGTGTTTTGTTTTTTTCCTGTATGAAACTTAGACATCTTTTGAATGTCTATGTTCCATCCAGGCGTGAAATGGGAGGTCAGTAGATGTACAATAAATAGTCTGTGGCCTGGGTATTTCCAATCCAGTGATGGCAGCAAGCTGGAAGCAGGGGTAGCGCACATCAGGCCATGTTTACACCAGTGGTGGTATTTAGAAAATACCAGACAACTCTTTTGAATCCCCCTTTCAGCCCCTGCTTTTCCTGTAATCAGTGTGCCCAGTGGAGGCCATGCCAGGACTGATGCTGTGTCTCCATGCAATAGCCCCAGCAATGTTCCTGTGACAGCCAGACCTGCCTCTGGAAAGAGGATGCTAACAGCAAGCCATGCCCTTTCCTACCTCTCTCCACAGCTTCTCACATGTTCAGTTGCCTGCATCATCTCTCAAGCCACTGAAGTGTATACAGTATTCCAGTTTACATTTTAACAGGAAAGCTTCACCTTCCTCTTACATCTATATATAAGCGATACACTCTTTAGAAGACCTAAAATTCTCATTGATTGTGCAGAAAGACAGAAAAGCTGTCTCATGGTGATTGATGGGATTACTCCACTGGCTCTTACCTTTGGTAACAGACTCCATGTGTATTAGCACATAGTTTAAGCGGAATTATCATCTTTTTAATAGATCACATACTGAGTCACAAGCTACATATTCAACAGAAAATCAAGCTAATTGTTCACTTCTTCTAAGATATCCCTGAAGGATAATCAACCTCTGCAGAGCTGTTTCTTAGTTGGAAACTAAATAATTAAGCTGAAGAAATGCATTTTTCTTTCAATATTCTCTGTATTTTCTTTTATCCTTCTTCATGCCAAATACATCAGTATGAACATAAATGACTTTAATTAAAAATTAAAATTAGCTCAAGTTTTGTTTTGTTAAATCCATAAATGAAGAACAAAAGAGACTGTCAAGACAGAAAAAGAAAACATTGCAACCTTCCTGACAGTTCTCATTCCTACCCACTTGCACAGCAAACTGTAAACATGCAGTATGGCATCATCTCCCTGAGTGCACCTCAAGAGTCTTCAGTAGGATTTATCATATGTGGGCTTCAGCTAGTAAAGCAGTTACACATGTTATAAATAAAAAAAATGGACAGTGCCATAATATGATAGATCTGTGAAGCCCCAAAATTTGATAGGAATCTTCTTTATTAATTTAATCCATTACTGGCTAATTGCTTATATACTGTAAATCTGCAAAGGTCAATTCCTGAAATCACAAAACAATAAAAAGGTATGAAACACTAACAAGCCCTAATAAAATAAGAATGTTAATCAATAGTCTAAATGAAGCCTTGTATTGCCAATGATGCATGAAAATATATTATTGTTAGGGGCTACAAGCATGGGTTCCACTGAAACCAATAAAATAAAAAGTCATGTGTTTTGAGTCAAATGCAGTATAAAGAGCATCTGTAAATACTGACTGTACAATGAACTTCTGAAAGAGAACAGCCTCGAGGAATAAACCATTACACCAAAAAGCTACACAAACCAAAAAAAAAAAAAAAAAAAGAATTCTGATGCAATAATACCTGATAAAGGCCAGCTCTGAACCATACAGACATAACAGGAGAACTTGTTTATACATATCAAATACTGCATGTTAAAGATATGTAAATAAATATTTTTATATATTAAACTGTAATAAACTTGCTTATCAACCTGCAATCTCACACCAGACAGACTTTAGCTACTGCATTCAAACCACTGTGTTGACAGGACAGAGTTACTGCAGGTGCTCAGTGCTGTAGCAGGAAGCAGACTCGTCACTCAGGCTTGCTTCACCTGATTGCTTTATGCCCATTTAGAGAATTCCTGTCTTCCTGAGTTTCTAACTGCTTCTGAGGAATATTAAAGAAAAATAGGGTTTTTAAAGCATCTCTGAATTCTAAAAGGCTGCAGAACTGTGTTCTGTTTGTAGGAGCAATTTGGTTTTATTAAGCAGCATGACACAGACGAAGCGAGCTGAGATAAGCTGTGTACAGTACATTGCAGCAGAGTCAGCAGCAGCAGCAGCTGCTGCCGATCAGTCTAGAACCTGATTACCCAGAGATGCACTGGCACACTGCAAGGAAAGGTGTTAAAAACCCTTCTTCCCTGTTACTCATCAGCCAAGATAGACACTCTTCTTCACCTCTGATAATATCGAAAGAATTTCTCATGGCAGCAGAGGTTTGGCAAACTATATTTCTCAGGCAGTATTTTTGTATTTCTGTTTTCATTAAACCTCTTTTGCCAAACTGCCAATTGTGAAGGTCATTTCACTTGCACGGCACTGTTATAATACATTTCACAAGTAGTGTAGACATCACTTACTGTGAAGTCTGTATTTCTTATTTTCCTGCTGGTAGGAAAATAGAATACTTAAAACAGTTGGCAACCCAAAGAGTTAGACCTGCTACAGACAGATCTTACATTGCTTTTGTGAAAATATCTATTAGCACGTTTGATCTGAGCAAGAAGGGATCACTAGTTTACTCTATTAGTCTGATTTCTTCCCAAATAAATTCTGCTCATGAATTTTAGAAGTATTGAATTAGAGAAGTCTGGTTGTCAGGGACAGGCATGGATGCTGGGAACATATAATAATGTACTCTCATGTTTTCAGCAGAAAAAAAGGAAGCATTATTCTTTCTGAACATTTCCTTCCTCTTTAAATCTTCAGATACTCTGCTTTCTCTAAGGTCATTGCATGAATTTAAGATACACCATTCTGGAAACTAAATTAGCCCTCATTTACTGGGAAGTTGAATGCAGCCAGACTAATGGTGGTGCAAATATAATTGGTTCCCAACATGTGTCAGTGTGTATACTCCTCAAGCCACAGAAAAGATGCATTATGGGACTAATTTTTAAATGTTAATGGATATTGGATGTTTGCCAGACACCCAGCTGTGCACAAAACATTGAGATGGTAAATAGCTCTTGATCTGTTTAGAAACAAATTATAATGGCTGTTTGGATTCCACATGACTGAAGGCATGGTAACCAGCATAGGCTCACAGACTGACCCTATTAACTGCACTGAGGGGAATGCTCCAATTTTTAAAATCAAGATAAGAGACATAAAATAAGGCTATTGAGATTGTGTTTAAGTTATTTTAGATTAATATTAAACAAACAGAATCCCAATAACAACCAATAGCACCTGTTACCTTTGCCTTAGTGAGCTAACTTATTTTAGGGGGCTTTTTTGGTAGGAGGTAAAAAAAGAAAGTGCTTTTATCACTCACTCAATATGACTCTAAAGCTGAGATCTGAATGAAGTGCTTACCTGCATTTACAGCATAAAATCTCTCCTGTCGCACATCAGCGATAGGTCTCACTGAGCTGCACCAGGGAACAAGACCTCTTCTCATTTGATGTGCAGTTCTCATAATTTATAATTGAAATCTATGAATATGAGTATTTGCAGGAAAGTCTCTACTTGAAATTTCTTACTAAATGTATTCATTTGGTCAGCAGAGCCCAACATAGAACTTCAATCAGCTGAATTACATGCTTTTGATTACTATACTGTAGAACTAGCTGAAAGTGTCATTTTACAAGTGAAAAGTATACTAATTGTCAACAACGTAGGAGAGCTCTTTTCCATAAAGTTGTGTGGTCAGCAGGTCGAGAGCCCTTTCCACAAATAAGACAATCACATGTATATTCAAGGGATCTCCCTCTTCAGGATTTTGCTGTTTGGGTATGAAAAATTATGGAGAAGAGCTTTCAAGCATAGGACATGATCAGTCCAATTCAGGGTATTAAAGTTTCTCCATTTAAAAAAAAAAGTACGTAATTCCAAGTAGAAGACCACAGTAACATTGAACCAACAGGGAAGGACTCCAGACTGCCCAAGCAATGACTATGGGATGACATAAAATCATAGCTTGTAGCTGACACTAAATTTAGATCCCCTGGGTAACTTTGCAGTCACAGATTTGTATCTTGAATTTGTGCTTCTTGACATCTATTCTGCATATTTGTTTTTAGCTGAGTGCTTTCTGCTGGTTTTGGTACCTTACATAGATTGTTCTCTCTATGATCTGAAGTACTCTGAGATATTAGAAGAATCAGCTTGAAAATCACTTCTTAGATTTCTTCAAAGTTAATTTTCTGTTTGCCTTCTCTAAAGAATATGGCTTTCACCAAACAGCTACAGAAATACAATTATCCTGGCCATTAGGAAATGTAATTCTAAGATATACCATCAAAACATATCAAAGGAGAATATATTTTTTCCCTGACAGCTCAAGAATCTTGATTCATTCTTACAGAGTAAGTATAGATTTTGGTGAAATGTTTTCCACATCACCAATTTAAAGTTCTTAGAAATAAAAAAAAAAAAAAAAAAGAGAGGCAACAAACAAAATCCCCTTCCTCAGCCCCATGATTTTGCTCAGCACACCATGAGAGAAGGTCTGGCCCACAGAGGTGTCCTGCAGGCTTGCTGTCACCCAATGCAGGAGGACAGCATCGCTGCCTCCCCAGCCTCAGCTGTGTCAGGCAGTCCAGAGCTGGAAATCATACACATGACTTTACCTCCACCCTGCTAGCAAAGTATGAGAAAGGCCCAGACCCACCTGCAGTACAGAAATACTGGAGAAGAGTCGGAGTTGGGACATGTATTGGTAGGGAACGGGGCTGGGCTGGCAACTGGATCTCCTCTGGGCTTTAGGGGGAGGATCTGTGCCTTCGATGCTGTGCTTCTTAGCTCATCTTCCTCTGCCGATGGCAACAGGCAAATCACAAGTAGCTAGTACTCCACAATAAAAAAGAGATGAAAACAACCTTATTGTTCATTGATCATCCTGGCCTGGGGAAGGAGAGTGTCCATCAGCACATGCAATTCACACACCCTTCTAAGGTTATTGTATATTCCAGCCCAGCTGCAGGCAAACGAGCAGGACTTCTCTTTCCTAGGAAATCACCGATTTGCCATCAGGATTCAGATAGCATGACTACTTCAAGGACCAAGCCATACGTTCATTCACATTAGGATGATCGGAAATAATTCCTCTAACATTGGAGAATTTATTCTTAATTTTCAAAAGCAAATGGGAGCCAAGTCTGACCAGCAGCATACAGGGTTTGTACAACCTACATCCAAAGTGTGTTTTCACAGATGCAAAGTAATTTCATTATAGTACACTGCAAAATCTTTTACTTGCATAACTTGTTTCCATTTCTTTTTAGTGTAATGAGATTTCATGATGAAAGCCAAATACAATCTAGTATAGCAAAAGTGCATGTTACACTGATCCTAATAAGCCCAATGAAAATCAATAATGCTGCTAGTTTCCCTGAAATCAGCCTCCATAAGCTCCAAGCACCGTGTTCTGCCTAAAGCAGAGTATTAGCAGCTTATAAAGGACAGATATTTCCTAGTAGGAAAACTGAAAAGAGTTACACTTGAGAAAAAAATAAAAAAATAGTTATAAAAAACAACAACAAAAGCAGATAGTCGTCTCCTGTCCTTAAATTGCTGGTAAGGGAAAAAAAAAAAAAATAAATAAAAAATAAAAAAATAAAAAAAAAAAACAGTTGTGTTCTCTTTTCATCCAGTTCCCAGCTGTAATCGAACTGCCTCAATGACTGCAGCCTGCATGAGGATAAGTCACTAGGCCCTGACTTCTCTTCCCCATTAAGAACAATATTGTCTACCCTGTTTACTGAACAAGGACAGTAAATTTTGCTGTGAGAGCAAAAGCCCCAGATTCACTGGCTTAAAAATGAGGATTATAATAATTACAAAAGAAAAAAAAAAAAAAGGTGCAAACACACTATCAAGGAGCGCTACTAAAAATTCAGGCAACCTGCTGCAATCGCCTTTGGAAAATATGCAGGTATCTTCTGTTGTATTTCTCACCTTTGGCTTTTTGCATTCCCTGCATTCTGTAATGGACAAGGCTGAGTTAAGAAGGGAAAAGAGGGCAGATCTGAGAGCAAAGACTAGAACGCACACATGTCAGAGCACAGGAACAGGCAGTAACCGGTATGTTTAGTCATATATAGCACATCTGAGAGTAATACCCATAATTATGTAGGTTTTTATACTGCACATATTTCAAATGAAATTTTTCTTTGAAGTTTGTCTCTTCTTAAATAAGCTAATAAATGCAGGAAGCTTAAAACACAATTTCCATTGCATTCATAAGCTATTTTCTTTTTTTTTTTTTTTTCCTCCTTTGCATAAGGAAACGTTTCTCTGTAATGATCTACCTTATGAATGACCTGAGGAAATAATTTTTGGTTTCTTTAAAATGCAGCCATTTGTTTCTTACTGGTGAGTTCAATTTCATTAGAAGTTATGGAGTGAACACCAATAGGCTATTTGCAATATTGAATAGCCAAAGGTGCATAATTACTTCCAGTTTACTATTAAAACGATATTTAAATAATTCAGCATGCAGTTGCTTTATTCTCTTTTTAATGATGTACTATTAACAGGTTGACAGATTTGCAAGAGTAAGGCCTTTTATGATTTTTTTTGCATTAGGAAACTCTTACAGAAGCAAATGTAAACATGAGCTGTTATTTGTGTGTAACGTTTGCATTATAAAGTCTTCCCTCAGGACAAGAATATATTGAATATTTGCAAGTGTACAACTTCATGTTAGCAGCATATTTGTATTTATTTACTAAATGTAAGTGTGGTAATTCTGAATAATATGATCTTACCCACAGACCACACATATGTACCATAGAGAAATAGATGCCATGGATACACGGGAGATGTACTTCTCGCTCTGGCAGGGGCATGAGGCACGGCTCATTCAGGCTAGTTCATAGGTTGTAACGGCGTATGCCCGTACATCACAGGTGTACAGTACTGTTTCTATGGTGACTGGCTCACACGAGCAGGAAATTTCATTTTGATAAAGTTGTATTCTTGGGCAGAGGAAGAAGCATCAAATACGGTGGTTTTTTAATGTTTGAGATATAACCTGTAAGTAACAACAGACCTAAAGAGGGAGTCACAATTTTCCCAAGTGGTATCAGCACCTGTAAATAACACCTTGGAAGTAGCTTATACATTTGGGAACATACCTGTAGTAAGACTTTGCCTTTTTCCCCCCACAGAGACCACGGCAGGCAGAAGCAGCAACAGAACCACGAGCACAATGCCAAGGGAAGTGCTGACAACGCTGGGCACTTCTGTGCACTTTCTGCTCATCCCTTAGCTGGCATACTGCTGGATGAAACCACACTGGGCTTTACGGAGCTGGAACATGTAAAAATTACCTTCAGGTGAAATGTTTCACTAATTTTAGCTTATGTAAAAACTTCAATATTTGTTGATCAAAGAAGTAAAACTTCAGATGGGAGGTCTTTCTGATGCTTGTTTTGAAAACAATGAAATGGAACGGTTTCACTTTTTCCAGCTCCCTGCCTACCAGGATTTATCATCTCTAACAATTCACTAAAGCTGACAGAAATTTGCTAAACAAGTCCACAGACCAGAATTGGCATTTTTCAGGGAAAACAGGATTTGACTGCAAGATGTCACCCTGCTCTACTCCAAAAGGATAAAGAAAATATAGTCATCACCAGGCTGGAGAGCACCTGAAGTAGTTCTATCCCTTTAACCCCCAGCTTTCAGCAGCATCTTCTGTCCTCCAGGGAACTGAACAGTGGGCTCCCCAGCCCAGGGCTGCCTGCAGAAGGGCTCCAGCTATCTGCCAAATACAAAGATAACCTACATGAATGACTTCGCCTCCTGCCCGAGTAAACAGGAGTGAAAGGAGCTCCTCACGTTGCACTAAGCATAGCGTCAAACAGTCATTGCTTAGATCCAGAGTGGGCCTTGCAAGCCTCCTCAGACTGCTGTGTGTTCTAACGAGAGAAGGGAAAAAGTCTGGTGTCTATGGGAAGAAAAACAAACAAAAAACACTGGTTTTAAAGCAGGGGCCAGGGTTTGCTGGGTGGTCTGGAGGTAACACAGCTGGAGAGCAGAGCTGCAGTGTAGGCCATTGCAACATGCTGGGCATCACACGTCTCAACGTGGACCAGGCTGGAGGGCTTGGGAAGCAGAAGAAACAAGACCTCCTCCACAGGTTAAGCTACTAGAAGGAGAAAAGTTCTTAGCTTGTTTGGTAAACAAGGCTCAGGAGGTATCTTTTAAATTAATTAATTTTAAATCCTGATGTTTGCAAGCTCCTAGCTATTTACATCTAGCAGCTTTATGCAAACAGCTATTAAACTGAGATATTTTTGGATCATGGATTTTTTTATGTGCTCATTTGTAACAAAAACATTAAAATAATAAAGAATTGATTGCTGCTTCTAGACCTTGTGCAATAGTTGGAAGGTACAAAGTATTAAAACCTTTTACCTGATAAACACCTTCCCTTAACCTAACTGGTGTTTCACCTGGGGAAAGCAGGAAAGCAATTCAGTTTCCAGTGTATGTTAAGCCCCAGTCATTGCTATAAAGGCCTGTTGGTAGCACCAAGCCCTTAGCTAGCATATGTCTCTTCCTAAACTGTATCTTAACTTCCATAAACAACCAACAACGTGGAATCTCCATTTGAACCTCAGCATTGTGATCTTTTATTATAAGAAAAAGAGTTTCTACCATAGTAATATCGCTTGCCAGTGAGAATTCATTCTCACCCATACCCTCCTGAACCAAGGACCTAGAATACAGTAAGATAAAGAAAAGGCAAAGAAAATGAAAAATATCAATAAAGTTACACCGGTAAATTGAAATACTTACTGTCTTGGGAGGAAAACCTTTTATTAAAATAAAAATACCTGAGATAGTATCAAGGCAGTGTGACAATGAAGATGTCATTACTAAATAGGACTCTTCGGTCCCTTAGCTGTCAATAATTAATACATTATTTACACTTGCACATTCTCATTTCCCAGCTTTCAAGATTTCATTTACACTCTGATCCTTTGCTCAGCAGCAAATTTAACATCACTGTGACCTTCTTCTGCCTGACACTATACACCTACCAAGCTGAAAGAGAATACCATCTAATATGTGCATTTATTAAAGCAGAAAGCTTCAGTTACTGGAAGAAGTGACAAATGCCAGTGTTTGCCACAATAAACTGGAAGAGAAACAAATTGCTCCCAAATAAAAATCAATTAGGAAGCCATCTTAATAATACTGTTGGTGGGAGCCTCAACATTTGCACGATTTAGGTGAATGTAGCTGAAGTGTTTCTAATTAAAACCCAAAGGAATCAGCAAACTGCGGAAAGCCATACTGACAATTGCAGACAACCTTACGTTGAAGATGCACCGTTTGAAATAGCCTTTTTCTTGTGATGCAGGGAAGATGCATCCGTTATATATTCCTAGGAGAAGCAAAGTCAGATGGTTGTATGAGAAGTAAATCGCCAGTGTACATAAACGTGCATATTTATTCAGTATCAGAATATGCAAGCTATGAGCACAAAATTTAACACGTGTTAAAACTGTGCTGTAAGCAAGGATTACCAGAACATAGTGGACTGGGGTAACCATTTTAAAGTGAGTGCCAATTTTAATATTGGAGTTAATTTTATGCAAGTATTCTGGACCTATCCCAGCACACCAGGGACAGACATTGGATGATCTCAAATGGGGAAAATTATAGAAATTTGGTTTTGGTGCTCTCAGAGGATTTTTCTGTTGACTTCAGTGAATTTTGAAGCATGTCCTGAGTGTAATCAGAAACTATTAGGAGCAAGAAGAATAATAGTCCTCTTCCAAAACAGGATGACCTGAGGGAAGCGGACAACCTGGAGATCCTTTTCCACATGCAGCCAGTCTACTGAACTATTAAACAAAATCCCAACCAAGTTACATTGTCTTTTTTGGCTGTGTAGGATTTATGGTCATCATTTAGTATACCCTCTTCTAAATCTATAAAAATGTCATGTTCCCATTTTAATAGCTCAGCTACTACAGAAAGGGACTGCATTCTCGTAGCAAAGCACACCCTTCCTCCAGCCGGAGTTTGCCCCCATCACCACAACATCTGGGCTGCACTAGGCAGAAGAGATCTGTACAGCGTGACAGCTCAGGGTTAACCATACCACTGACTCTTGGTCTCTCCAAGCAGCTCTGCTGAGTGATTGCTGCAGTTTCTGCACATCTCTGTGGTGAGGCAGGCATCCTTGTTAATCATACAGAGCCTGTCTGGATTTGGCACTTTCTGAAATTTCATCTCAGGAGCTGTAATCAGAGGGAAAACACAGACACGCTGGGCAGCTTCGACAAAACAAAGTACCATTTGTTTGTCCAAAAAGGGGCACTCTGGACAGAGGGAGAAAGGGCTGAACTGATATGAACTTATTGTCTTAGATAAGGCTGGGCATTCAGGTACTGTTGACACGGAAATCCACCTGAGACCAACTTAGCCCTCGGCTCAGCCTTGCACGAGCAACACAGCAGCCAGCCCAACAGTCTCATCGCATGATTGCGGTGATTACCAGCTTCCAATTTATTCATGCTCAGCCAGCACCCACTCATCACTATCAAAGCTAGGCAAAAGAGGAAGGTCTGTATTAAACACTTCAGTGTAACAATTCCAAAGTTAATACCACATTAATTGATTTCCCATTGCACTGCATATTGAGTCCAGTTTCTACAGCCCTGTCTCCTCCTTGTCATCATCTGGCGATCTCCAGTTGGCACTGGCGCGGATACATGTTGTTGCACCCTCGGTGCCTGCTGTATCTTACTGTCCCGCTATTTTCCAAACCAGCTTTATGACAACTGATTACTACAATGCCATAAAAATTAGTTAATGCTCAGCAAAAGGGAGTTCATGCATTATTTTGCACTCTGAGAAATTAGTATCATGTGCTTCAAATAAAAATTTCCAGGATGAATTTTTGCATGCCAGTTCAACCAATATATTGGTTGAATTGTGTTTTCTTGTTAGCAACAGAGATTTTATAGCAGAAGCCCTGGCACAATCTTTATGATAGAGGAGCAAACAGTATTGCATCCACTCTGCCATAAAAAGTAATCATTTCTGGAAGGCTCTAGCACAGTAAAAATTCCAGGCTGTGGACTGGATTCAAATTGGTAAGTACCCAAAATGTGTCAAAATGCCACCCAGTTGCAAGGAGATCTGTTCTGAATTCCTGAGCTATTTATTACATGAATATATTGCTTATGAGACATGCCAGATTGATGGCTTTTATTTTTTTCCAACATGGAAATCTGAGTGTAAATTTTCCTCTGCTGTCCATTTCTGTAAATTATTCCTTGACTAGTGATAGGCCACCTTCATTTAATGGGTTAAGAAAATGGTTTACTCCCTCAGTACAGATGTTCTTCATTTCTGTTTGCTCTCATTTTTATCATTAACAGAAATATTAATTAATAAAAATTAAGAGTTTTGTAATATAAGTCACTTGGAATAAATTTTGTTCCTTCATGGACTATAAGAGGAAAGCCTACTTGTTCTTTCATCATGTTGCACCCCTGGGGCTACTGATGGTATTGTTTTCCTAAATCCTGACCTAAACCTTGGCCAGGTAAGAAGGCACCTGGCAGAGTCTGTGGCTGACTAAGAAGCTCCTTTGTCATTTATCTTTCTTGCCAGTACATTAAGCATGCCTAAAGTTTGGTTTAATAAACAAATACATATCAATCAGATGCAACATTTACACCTAATTTGGCAAAAGCATTCATAGCCCGTTCTTTCCAGGATATATTTGTCAAAGGTGGGAAACTGGAAAGCATAAGATGTCAGCTCTGATACTTCTCAAGTTCACTGCCATAGGGACCAAAGAGAACGGACCAAACAGTTACAGGCTCTTTTGTTTTTGTTGTTTTGCTTTATCATTATAACTTTCATGACCAGCTCCAGCATCCTCCATAAGAAAGGCTTGCTCTGTTCTTCCTGTATCCCGTGCATTTTTACTTTTCATAGGTGCAGACTTAAGAGACCCAAAGACCTTGAACACTGGCCAGAGCAAGCCCATAAGAGCACAGCCCTAGAAAGGCTGTGCAGGTGGGCAGCAAGCTAGCTCTTTGGGTTTTGCCTCAGAGGGGCCAAAGGCAGAACAGAGAGCACAGCCTTCATGGGTCACTGCCCTTCTTGCACCGCTCCTGGCTCCTCACTGGGATGGCAGAGATGCTATAAAGGAAACGTGGCACATGGATACTGCAATCAACTGTACACACGTATATATGGAGTTTTCTATATTTAATTAAGCAGAAATATAAATGGATCAAACTAGTCAGAGGGAAGGTCTCTTAATGCCTTTCACCAAATTAGAGGCTTGATTTTTTATATTTAGTCTTGAAGATAATAGGAGACTAAACCAGCTTTGCTTTTAGATGGCCAGGCTTGCTGGTTTTGGTAGTTTGGGAATGTAGCTGCTGATAGATTAAGAAAATATAATTTGGCTGTGTCAGCCCACAATGTGTTCAGGTCTGTTGTGAGGGGGTGTGTATAGATAAGGATCACAAAGCAAAATGTGAACTCTGTGTAAAACCCCAGTAACTTGTCTCTAGAAGAGAAGTTTATGTAAATTACTATTAAAGCCTTTACTCTTGTTTGCTGATAAATTTATAGACATTAGCATCAAGGTAGCAATCAGGAATTCATCAGCTTTACTATTTTATAATCTGTTAGTCTCTGAGAACTTCTCCTTTGAAGTGACATACTGTAACATTGTGCAGTATTAAATGATATGCACAAATAAGTACCTAATGGTAGATTTAAAGATGTTGCAGCAGTCCAAGTTCTTTCATTTTCCTGATTATAACAGCATTTGCATAATGTATGAATTCAAACATTATTGCTGTTAAATAATGCATAAATATTCTCCCATGCTGAAATACTTCTATTTCCTCTCCATGAATTATTTTGAATGTATCATTCAGTTGTTGTTCTATTTAAAAATGTAGTTAGAACTCTGCATATATCAGTATTATGACTGGAAGAAGTATCATCACAAGTAGTTGGCTAACACTCCAAACTGTAAATGAAGTATACATTATTAAATGGGCCATCTCCTTCCTTCTTCAGAAGGAATTATCACCAGAATACAACATCTAGTATTTCTGAAATGTCAAAAAAAATAAAAAATGCATGTACATATTTGGTTATCTGGCTGGCCACGGGAAAGAAAAAAAGCAAAAAAAAATAATACCACCAGCACATTTTGTTCTCCAACCCAAAGGGAATATGAACATGGTCATATATAAAAAGAGATAAATCTGTAAGAGGTGTTTGGGTGAGTTCCTGAATGGCTCTTTGTGAAACTAAGCACCATCAACACCCATTGACTTCCAATCCCATATCCCCCAGATGATAGACCCTTTATTTATTTTATTTTTAAAAGTGTGTCATCCAGCAAACTCTTAGATAAATCCTGTCAGCACTATCATGGAAGCCAGTTACATCAATGACAGATGACAAGATGAATAAAAGGACCTCAGGATTCAAATATCCAAACTTGAGCTCACACACACACACACACACACAAAATCAGCGCACAACACAACAATAAAAATTGTCAAAATAAAAACAACATGAAATATATTTCCCTCCTGGGTCTACAGCCCAGCTGAAATGGTCAAAGTAGGTAAAGGATTTAATATAATCCTAAGAACATAAAAATATATTGTATCCTTATTTAAAAATAAATATATGCTTATTTACAAATGTGCAAATGTACAGATTTGCCTGCTTCACCATGTTTTTTTTCTCCTGCTTATTTCATGACAAGATCTTGCAGTGGCATATCTGCTTTTTGCAACTGCAGTGTTTAAGTAATATGAAAGTATTGACTTTAATTGTATTGCCTCTCTTTCTACCCCTTTAGAATTTGTGATTTTTTTTTTAATTATTACTTTTTACTTACCATGTAAACATAGCTTAGTGTTTCAGTTTGGACCCTAACTTGCTATTTTCTCTTGTCTCAGTCAATTTTCCATTTGCTGAAGGTAGAAGTAATCACGTCTCCAATATAAGTCTTTTTTTTTTTTTCTTAGTGTGTCATCTTTCACGATTTGTCATTATAATGCTAAAATGTGTCTGCTCCATCAGTAACATTGCCATTACTTTACCCGTATAAATCCACACACCTATATATACACATGTGCAAAGAGACAATTTACTCTGTCAAACAGATTTTCCGTCAGCACTCCTTTTTTTTCCCTTACTGCTGTTGATGGTGTAGTGGAAATGCACTTTTAAAACCTAATAAACTGAGCCGGTGGTAAAATGAACATACTTTGCTTACACTTATTTAGAGTGAGTCTGCATAAAATGGGGAACATTCTGAAATGGATTTGATCAACGTGAAACTATTGTGAATAAAACACAGAAAATGTCATCTCTCAAATTCAATACGCTTGCTAACCCAAATAAAATGGACTGTGAAAATTCATGTTGGTTTCTAATGCACAGACAACTGGGAAAAAAAAAAAAAAAGTTTTTCTTAACTCTTCCTTTCCCTTTAACTCGAGTTATTTTCTTCCTACAGAGGCACAGCTTTTCAAGTAACCTCACACATGGACTCCTCTGCATGTGTCCTGCGGGTGGGCCCATGCTGAGCAGCTCAGTGTCTGGTTGACTTGGCTCAGACCAACAAGTACCTCGCTTAGGGCTAAGTTTTCAATTCCAGTTAATGTATCTGGGTCACTTTCTCTCAGGGAGAAACACCTGCAAGATGCAGTTAAGCTGGAATACTTTATTTTCACCTCCTTGAACAGATGTAACCATGCAGATCACCAACTTGAAATTAGCAGAAGGGTGAATAGAAATGGGCTGCCTAAACAAAGCTGTCCTACATGGTCTCTTGTATTTTAGTAGTTTTCCGAAGAAATAAAGAAATGACTAGGCAGGTGGAAAGAAAAAAATTCTAGTTAAAAAAAAAAAAAAATCCTTTGTTTAATTCACAAATGAATTAACAACGCGTGAACTCACCTCCTTATCTTGTTGTGGGTGTGCTGTCAGGAGCGGAGGGTGCATAGTTCAGAACGGTGACACAGAAGAGCGGTGGTGTACATTTGAAACGCCACTTCCCATGGGTCCCGTGCTTTGATTTCTGCCTTTAATACTGATAAGAAGTGACAGTAGTTGGATAAAACAATCAAAATTGGAGTTGAAGAGCTTATAAACCCGCTGACACTTCAATAAACCAAAAGCCAATACAAACCTTAAAAAAAAAAAAATCATACATCCATTTTGACTCTGAACGGCCACATGGAGCAGAACTTACACACTCTCACAGGGCTAGAATTTACCTCCTGAATTATTTTACTCTCGTTTCATAAATTTTAAACAAAACAAAAAGCTAAATTCTACATGGAGAACTAAAATCTTTTATAATCTTTTAGACAGTTGCTGCCAGTTCTCCAGAGAGCTTTATGCCTGCTGCTAAATGTCTACAAATCAATATTTAATAATTTGGAAGATAAAGTCTTAATTATCCATCTCCCCTTTCAGCATCAAACCAACTTTCAGTGAAAATGCAACCATTCTGGTTGATGCATTGACTGCTGCTTATTAGCACATCTTTTCCTGTAGGTCAGAGAAAAAGGCTTCCAATCTCCTTGTTCGCTAAAGGTAGCACACACTTGACCAGACTTTACCCATCTACAAGTTGTTCTCAGATGGTCACTTAAAGCCCTACCACAGGAAGGCCAGATTTTCAAATATTTGGGCAATGAAGAATTCTGATACTTCAGCATTAGTGGTTTAAATTCTTGTTTTAAGCGCTTCTAGGACGAGCCTTACTCCCCTTATATTTAATGGAGGTTGATAGAAAGCAAAAGCACAGAATCCTGCACATATTGGATCTGTGTTCTTTGAGAGTGAGTCACATGACAAACTCTTTTACTTTCAATACGTACTTTTCAGTTTAATGTTGCCAAAAAGGAGGATTTTTAACAGAGAGCATAAACAAAGTCTACTGAAATTGAGAGGAACCTCTCAGCTGCTATCAGTGGAACCTGGATAAGCCCCAGGAGCACAGGATCACTGCAAAACTTAAATATATATGTATTTCAATTAAGTGGAGATTTTGACACTGAAACACTCTGTTCAAATAGAGCTGACAAAAACAAATAGATTTTTCTAATAAATGTTTCTATTTCAGAAAGGCACTTATCTTCTCCTGTGTTCTTTGCACTCAATGCTGCACTGAAGCCCTGGATTGAATCTGTGTTGCCACATTTATTTCTCTGACAACTGATTCTGGGGTCATAGGCACAAGCATCATGACTTCACTGCAACAGATGAGTGTGAAATAAAAGAGCGTGCTTTTTAAATAAATCAGAAACATCTTTCAACATTAATGCAGTATTGAAAATTAAAAGCCTTTGTAAATTTAGGGGCATAGTATAAGCGCAACTTCTTTGTTGTAGTTCTGGAAAACTAAGGAGCATGTTGCAACAGACCCAAGATTTATTAATACAGTAACCCTCCTCTGACAGTAGTCCATATTTGATGGTTATTGAAAGAGTTTAAAGATAAAAAGCCAACTACAGCAGCTTCCCTTTCACATGCCAGAGCAACTGGTACTTTTGCCATAGCATATATACTTCTTATACTAGTATTGAAAAAATATCAGAAATTGCACCATTTCCATACCCCAAATCCATGTTGTTGAAACACTTAATGTTCAGGTAAAAACAAAACAACCCAAACCCACTACAGAATACCAATGAGGCCAGAGTGTTCAGTTTCATACCCCACTAAATCAAAGACAGGGCCTTTTGTGTCAGAATATGCATTTGGTGTGTGGATACGTACTTTTCTGAATTTGGGCACAATTATTTCCTGCCATGCAAGGATTTAGTGAAAACTGTGGCTATGAGAAAGGAAATGTCAAGTGCCAGATTAGATTGACGTGGACAAATCTTAGTCTTGTCACAGAATTTGCATCGTTAGGGCACAAAGAAGCACAACCGTCTCTGTTACGGCAAGCTCACTTTGCCCACTGCCAGAGCGATAATTTAACACTATCTGATTTTGAGCGACATATGTTTATAGTGGAAACCTCTTTTAGATGGTAATATGATGTCCATCAGTGAACCTCAGCTTTGGGTAAGGGCAAACCATAACGGCATTATTCCAGATAACATTACAAGTCGTGATTTGCTGTCAGACTCCAGTGCCCCCACTCCAGCACTTACCCACGCAAGTAACTCAGCCGGTAGCCAGGAGGATTATTTATGCAATACTAAAGGAGGTGCTGGTACCATGGGGACCTCCTGTCAGATCACCCTTCCAAAGGGCAGGACGTCTGTGTATGAACCTGTGGTCCTATGTAGTTAATAGGTTTGTCTTCTCCCTCCCCTCTTTAGGCAGGCTATGTCCCATCACTCCCCAAACCAGCGCTTTAGCTTCAAACCTATTTAGGAAATAAATAACAATGCTCCTGGCTGATGGCGCTAATTCAATATGAAAACACCATGGCATGGGAGATGTGCTTCGTGGTGGCACAGCAGCAAGGATCTGCCTTGTGGGAGTGCCAGGACACCTCTCTCAGCCCGCTCCCCCTTCAGCGACCTCGGCTCCCACTGCCTGCTGCTTCTCCGTGCCCTGGAAAACATTCCCAGGCTGTGAGCAGCTGCCTGCCAGAGGTGCAATGCCATCAGAGGGTGCAGCACCCACAGCAAGGGGGAAGAGCCCTGCGGCAGGTGGGCACCCCCGGCCAGCTGGCATGGGGCATCCTGGATCCCTTTGAAACAACAACGCCGTGGCAACATCCTTCATGACAAAAAGCATCTGAGAAGTACCCTCATAGGGAAGGAAGAGGGGAGAGTGGGGCCTTAAGGGCATCGTGCCTTCAAAGGAAGCAGCAGAACAGTCTGGCAGCCTTCCCAGTGCAGGGAGGGTCTCCTCAGCAGTACGGAGAGGCGTATGGCACACCTTTAAGTCTCTGGTCAGCTGATTTTATGGCAGCTTTGACGTGCTTTTCATTTATCTAAAAATGCAAGTCTTTGGCAATTCTCATTTCTTTGACCAGTTTTAGTAGAATGGTAACATCTTTTCTCCCTTTCCTGCTTTATACTTGTGTTAATGCACTAAGAGTATTTCATTTCATTATTCAACGGCAATCACAGGCAACAGACAGCAGTGTGGCTCCACCGAGTTCAAGAGCACCATGCTGACTTGCTCAAATTTCTGGCCACAAGCTACTTCAAGGGATTTAATTTAGTGCACAGAAAATTTCTTCAAAAGATTTTTTTCCCCAGATGGAAATTGTCCTTGCTACCACAAGTGCGCAGCAGCTGTATCAGTCATTTGGTCCACTAATTAAGAGAACTAGAATAATCAGCTTTAAAGATCTAACATGCATCCTTAAATACCGCAAAGCAAATTTGAAAAAAAAAAAAAAAAAAAAAAAAAAAAAAAAGTAGGCAAGAGAGAGCTAGTTGGTATACAGATGTTGATATAACCTGAAGCATTGTTATTTTTCTGGTGTGATTTTTGGGGAGACGGTCACTAATGATCTGTTCCTGTCCACTTTAGGTTAAAAAGGAGACTTTCTAGTGGTGTGAATAGAAGAAAGATCTGGCCCTAAATACATCTCTTCCCTAGAGGACCAGGATATGCTGATGGGAGAGATTGCTTCAGCAAGCAGAAAAATGAGCTGGAACTTCTCCTAGTTTTGCTTTGTCCTTTGAATTTTTCATACTCTGTATTGACAGTTTCTAGATGTGCAGCGTTCAGTGGCTGGTGATCCTTCCTACGCCTATGTACTTTGCTGTCTACAGCCCTATTAACCTCAGATTTATTAGCTAGTTTGTCAGCCACTTACACTGCCAACTTCCCAAGAGGCAAACACATCCCTGTGTGAAGATGCACCAAAAAGACGCTAAGGGAGAAAAGTACAATCCATTTCACTCTTTCAGACTAAGAGCACATAAACAAAAAAGCACATATTCTACGTGTGTTCAACCAAGCTTTAAAACGTAAACCAAGTTAAACATATTTAGTTAAGTCTAGTATTCTTTTTACCTTCAAAAACTATTATTTTCTTTTTTTTTTTTTATTGTTTGGGGAGGGAGGATAAATATGTTGATTTATGGAAAAAGATCGTAATGGATATTGATCCAGAATGGCTATTGGGTTGGAAAGTAAGATAGCAGTAACAAAACAGGTCTATTGCTTTGTGCGATTGGAGCTCAGCTATGAAACGTCTTGAAGGGCTACTATTTTGATCTCGTGCTACAGACTCCGTTGCAAGGACACGCTGACATTTAAATGGTGGGCGCAGTACCCGATGCATGGACACAGACCTGGTCCATCACCTACACACAGAGGCAGCTGTGCTGCAAGCAACATGCGCATTCTTGAACACCACTGAAAATCTGTCCCTAGGTGCCAACCTGAGATTGGAAATCAAACTATCAAGAATATAGCAGGAGAGTCTATGAAATATTTAGACAGGTGCAAACAGAAAAGGAGTTTTTTTTAGCTTACACATAAAACAGGCAATGAAACTTTTCTAAGAGATAATGAACACTTTATGAATTCTCTCTGTGTAAATAAAGCATTTATTTTTTAGGCATGTTTCTGCAGTTAGGATACATTTGAAGAACAATCATTGTTCTCAAAGGCCT
Source organism: Oxyura jamaicensis (assembly GCF_011077185.1). NCBI lineage: Eukaryota > Metazoa > Chordata > Aves > Anseriformes > Anatidae > Oxyura > Oxyura jamaicensis. Next base: position 2,241,705 of record NC_048900.1, on the reverse strand, counting down.
TCAAAACATATTCATCTTCCTGCATGATTTGCTCTAGGGTTAGCTCACCAGGCAACATAACAAAACATTACTTGCCTCAGTGTTTCTGGGGCTATTTTAAACAGAACCTTTTCCCACGTTATCCCCAGTGTACATCTTTGACATTTAAAAGAGTAGGGAAGTAGTTTTCTATTATCTTGTGAAAATATATATATATATATATGTATATGTATATATGAGAATGCATATAAAACTGTAAATGGTTGTGGAAGGGAAAGAGGGAGGCAGCACAGGGAAGGATATATCAGGAATTTCAGAAGCTAATGTTGAATATCTAGACATCCTATAGGCACCCCATGTTTTATCTACCTATGCTGTGTCAGGGACTCCGTGGTATCCATTACACCAAACCTAAGACGCACTAGGGACAAACCAAACCTTTCAACTAATTTGCAATAAGTTTAAATAAATAAAAAAAAAAAAAAGTGAGAAGACTTTTTTCCCTCCATCTCTGTAAAAATGAGATGATATAAAAACAGACAAAAGCTTAGCGAAAGTAAAGTACATGATGGGCTACTGAAGCAGTCTATTTCACTTACTGAACAAGTGCATTATTTATTGGGAAAATAAAAAGAATAAGAGGGAGGAAACCAGAAATATTTGAAGTTTGACAGTAGCTTACAGTGTATGCAGTTTAATTCTAATGGATCTTTTCTCAACTATATATTTAAGTTCAACACAGTTCTTTAAAAAGAATGGAAAAACAACTTGCAAACATTCTTGTATGAAGCAACTGGAGTATACTTATTGTCTAAAATTTCCTTGTGAAGATGTTGAACCCACCAAGTCTCTTAAAACGCAGAATGGTGCAGGCCTCTGCGGATGTGTTTGTAGGTGCAGGTACCTATGGGTGAGGGTGCAACCCTCACTCCTCAACAGTTTAAGTTCGCCTGATACCTACCTATGACTTAGCGTGCGCGTGGGTCCTCAAAGGGAGCGAGTGCAGACCATCTAGCTTAGCATGTGTTAACATGCCCCTTTAGAGACAGCCACAGGAATATTTTGGAGGGGTATACCAGTTGCTGAGAATGCTCAACACTCTGTCAATGAGTGCTGATGACAGCCCTGTGGGTGAGCCATGTAGGCCTGGTGAAGACCAAAGTGTATAACGATGTTTTCACCTGCTCAAGATAGGTCATATTTTCAAATCAAACTGTTTGGCCCATCACAGAGCTGTATGAGAGCTGTTGACATGCAGGAATGAGAACTTAATAGTGCTACACATTGCTCTGGTCTGCCCCAGTGCTGCTTGGCTTTCCCTTTGGCTAAGCTAACAAACTCCTTGTAGGAACATTCAGCCAGCACCACAGTGAGTGAGTGGGAACCACAGGGTGGGCATGCTACTGGTGCAGCCCCAGAAGAGGCTACTTAGGCTCCACACCACCACAACTCTGCTTCGCTGGAAACTGAAAAGCTGCTAGCCTGGGTCAGAGTTACCACTGGGTAAGAGAAGCTCCATAAGCTGCTTTGTTGAGGAAAATATGAAGGGAGTAGTTGGGCACATTTTGCTGATGCTGGAGAAGGTTAAGCAATCAGTTCTGAGACAATCTCCAGAAATTCAAACATTACCTCTTGATGAAAGACTGGAGATTGTATATACAAATGTATTTGTAAGTAAGGTTTCAAGAAGCCTGGAAGACAAAGTCTGTGCTAGAAAATGCTAACAACAGCTTCCACAAACTAGCTGTTGTAGACAAGGTGACAAGTGTTCCATGTGAGGGTGCACACAGTTTTAAGTGTTAATTCCTAAGAGATGCATACCCCCCACCTTTTGCCTACAAAGCTTTAAGATATGTTTTTTTGTTGTTTGTTTGTTTTTTAATTCAAACAGCAGTGTCTGGCTGGTGTTTTTCCTGAGAGGTTGGAAATGTGCAGGTGAAAGGTAAGTCTGGGGGTTTTTGTTACAACATATCAGATCCATGGCTATTCTTCATTTGAAGAATTTTTCTGAATAAAATTGCAGTAAATGTAATTATTTTGACTTCTGCTGTCCTGTTTATGAGCCCTGTTGTAAGATTTTACCATGTTGATTCCTAGATAATGAGGTTGTGGTATGAAAGAGTTTTTCACTGCAAAAATCAATCATGGTATTAATTCTGCATGTTATTTTCACGGTCAGTACCAATTACTATACAAGTATATTTTGCCTAAAAATAAACAAATACAAAAATCTCAGTTTTATCAATGCATTTCTAAACACTATATTTGACATTTGCAGCCATATACTTACAACCACTTACTCTTCACTATTGGGTTTATTGATTGAAGTGCCATTCATTCCGTGTAGATAAAAGCAACATGGCTTAGCTTGCTTCTGTTTATTAAGATGTGGCCAAGCAGAAACTTCACTTCATTTTAAAAAGCTCAGATATCCCTCTCCTTGCATTTGTTTCACTTATACACTGTTCAAAGTTCTTAAGAGAACTATTATATAATGCACTCATTCTCCTTTTGCTTAGTAGAAACACTTCTGTTAGTCTAATGGCAGCAATGCTCTAAGTTATTCAGTTGTTTACACATTGCTTGCATGTGTGTGTAAACCGCAATATTAGCTTTAATTATCGCACTTAAGTGAAAAATTAACCAAAGAAAAAGGGAAACATGAAAAACACAGGAGTGTTAGAGAAATGTAAAATACAAATCTATATTCTAACCAATCCATCAAGATGGATAACTTGAAACCAATCACAATCTCCAATTATGATAAATAGGTTTTGTCCCCCTCTAGTGACAGATAAAGAGGATAAATGTTTTCTAGTTTTACTAGAAAACAACACTTTGAAATTCAGATTGCATGGATTATACCACTGATACCCTGTAGTCAAAAGATCATTAAAAAAAATATGTATTTTAAATTTACATATGTTATGGGTGAAACTCCCTTAAGGGGACAGCATCAGTGACAATGCATTCGCAGTTCAGAAATTATTATCCTGGATTACTAATCCAGTAATAATCATAATAATTGTCCATTTTTTCCACTAGGAATCTTAGTAAGAGCATGCATTGAATGCTGATAGTGCAAGAGACCTTGCAAACAAATCTGAGGGGGAGAGAGGTATCTGTGCTTCTGGGATGCTCAGGATGGGCATGCTTGGGATGAATATTATACATGGGTAAAATTACTCAACAGAAGCAAGATCATTACATGTATTGAGAAAAATGGGGTGGATATGGTGACGCAAAAGCAGCAGAGGAACAGAGTCAAAAGTCTCCAAAGCTGATGAAACTTCCAATTTGATACTAGAAAACAAGCAAAAATACAAAAATAAGATTCATACCAGGATGATTAGATCAAACCAATAAGCATCTGTATTTTTGTACAGTGGTAAGATTTGTATGTACTTCAAGATGATCAGAGCAAAAGCGATTAACAGGAGGGAAGGCCAGGGCATGCACACTGCCCCATAACTGGGAACTTGCAAGGCAGCAGCAACATCTGGGCTTCGAAGCTCTGCCCACAGCATGACCGCCCCGTGCATGAACAAGCTCACATCTAGGAGCGGCTAGAGAAGCAAGCTGAGGTCACTTTCCCACTACCATAAACTACTAACTTGAAAAAAAGCTCAGCAGTATACTGGTATTAATACCAAACAAGAACTGTTTTATTTATGTTAACATTATTTTAAGTTCAGAGGAATGAAGCAACAACCAAAAATGCCTTAGAAATGGATCATGTTGGGTACCCATAATACTAGTTGTCTCATGTCACTATAGGAAAGTTCTTTCTTAAGCTTTCTGATGCTCGGTTTAACCACAGTGAATGAGACAAATGATC